>NC_044980.1:50412291-50697291 GCF_008728515.1 Papio anubis | reverse complement strand
CCCGGGTTCACGCCATTCTCCTGCCTCAGCCTCAAAAGTAGCAGGGACTACAGGCGCCCGCTACAGCGCCGGCTAATTTTTTGTATTTTTAGTAGAGACGAGGTTTCACTGTGTTAGCCAGGATGGTCTCGATCTATTGACCTTGTGATCCGCCTGCCTCGGCCTCCCAAAGTGCTGGGATTACAGGCGTGAGTCACCGCGCCAGGCTGGTGTTGACCATTTTTCATGTGTTTTAACTGTTGTCTTCTTTTGAGAAATGTCTATTCATGTCCTTTGTCCACTTTTTAATGGGATTATTTGTTTTGTGTGTGTGTGTGTGTGTGTGCGTGCGTGCTGCTGAGTTGTTTGAGCTCCTTGTATACTCTGGATTTTTTTTTTTTTTTTTTTTTTGAGGCGAAGTTTTGCTCTTGTTGTGCAGGCTGGAGTGCAATGGTTCGATCTTGGCTCCCTGCAACCTCCACCTCCCAGGTTCAAGCGATTCTGCTGCCTCAGTCTCCCGAGTAGCTGGGATTACAGGCATGCACCACTACACTTGGCTAATTTTGTATTTTTAGTAGAGACAGGGTTTCTCCATGTTGGTCAGGCTGGTCTCGAACTTCCAACCTCAGGTGGTGATCCACCCGCCTCAGCCTCCCAAAATGCTGAGATTACAGGCGTGAGCCACTGCGCCCGCCTCTGGATATTATTTTTATGGCACACTAAAGTCAGAAGACATGGATTCAACTCTTAGTTTATGACTTGCACCAATCATTTAATTTCTCTAAATCTTAATATTGTCACTTCTCAAGGAGGAAAAGTAAAAGTGCATGGCCAATCAACTCAAATGCTTTCAAATGTGTAGGAGTTATTTGAAAATGAAAATATCCTAGATAAATGAAAATGTTATAATTAGGCATTTCTCCCTGCTAAGGACTTTCGTTGTCATGAAACATTTTTTTTAAAGAACTATATGTGTGCTGGATGCTAATTCTGTTTCTTTAGACTGCAGTCCTTTGAAGTCCTGACCGCTCAGCTCCTGACCCTCTGGCCCTCAGGAATGTAAAGGGATCTGAACTACAGCTTGGCCACCTCTTTGCAGTTTCAAAATCTGCTTCCTTCATGTAACTTGAATAGATTTTTAACATAAACAAATATTGCATTTGAACCTCATAAGGTCATATTTGTTCTGTTAGTCATATGTTGTCTGATTGGGTTGAATAACCGTCTGTGGATATCCAAAGCGTCACTCCCCAAAATATTATTATGCACTTTTTCTTTAGTTAATAAGTGTTAAAAGAAATACAAATAATTATACCAGTGGCTATGTATAATTTTTTTTTTTCAAGACGGAGTCTCGCTCTGTTGCCCAGGCTGGAGTACAATGGCACAGTCTTGGCTCACTGCAACCTCCATCTCCTGGGTTCAAGCAATTCTCCTGCCTCAGTCTCCCAAGTAGCTAGGATTACAGGTGCCTGCCACCTGTAAAACGCCAGGCTAATTTTTTGTATTTTTAGTAGAGATGGGGTTTCACCATGTTGGCCAGGCTGGTCTCGAACTCCTGACCTCATGATTCACCTGCCTCGGCCTCCCGAGGTGGCGTGAGCCACTGCACCTGGCCTTATGTATAATTTTTTAACCAGATGCTTTGTTTCATCAGCTCCAGGTTAGGCAAATACAAGTTGCTCTGGCCTGCAGTGAGGCAAAAATTCTTAATGCATTCTTCAAAGTTCTCCTCCTAGCAAATTCAGCAGGCCTCTGAAAGTTAATCCACAAATTGGGAAACTTTTATAACCTAACATATACAAAGGTATGTGCCTGAGATTTTACAGAGCCATGATCTCAACAAGTTTCTGTTCAACCTTTGGAAAGTCCCTGGAGCTCAGTTCTCTAACTGTATGAGGGCTAGATGACCTCTAAGATAATTTCTAGCCAAACAGCCTGTGACCATAACTGTCAGGTCCACTTAGTTCTTGGCCTACATTTCCACATTGAGTCTCTCTGCCTCAGCCAAGTATACATGAAATTCAACATTTCTCCTCTTCTCCCTGAGCACCTTTGAAGAGCAGTTCTGTCCTTACAGCTGAAGGGGGTCCCTATACCAAGGCCTGCTCTTTGGAGGAGACTCTAGCTTTTCTCTTGTTGCCTTTCTTCCTCATGGACCAAGAGGTCTGCAGGGGTGTATCTCCCAGGAGCCGCCCCACACTCACTGTCAGCTCAGGCTGCCATAACAAAGTACCACAGCCTGGGTGGCTGAAACAATGGAAGTGTATTCCTCACAGTTCTGGAGGCTGGGAAGTCCAAGAGCAGGGTGCCAGCATAGTCTGTTTCTGGTGATGACCCTCCTCCTGGCTTGCAGGTGACCCCTTCTCACTGTCTTCACATGCCTTTCTTCAGTGCCTGTGCACAGAGACTGCTCTCTGATATCTCTTCTTATAAGGACACTAAACCTATCAGATCAGAACCTCACCCTTATAATCTCATTTAATCTTAATTACTTTCTTAGAGGCCCCATCTCCAAATACAGCCACACTGGGGATTAGGGCTTCAACACAGGAATTTGGGGGGACACAAACATTTAGTCCATAATGCTCCTCTTCAGAATGCATTCCTGGACTCTGGAATTTTTTTTTTTTTTTAGACGGAGTCTTGTTCTGTCACCAGGCTGGAATGCAGAGTGCAGTGGCATAATCTCAGCTCACTGCAACCTCTGCCTCCTGGGTTCAAGTAATTCTCCTGCCTCAGCCTCCCGAGTAGCTGGGACTACAGGCACGTGCCACCACACCCAGCTAATTTTTATATTTTTAGTAGAGATGGGGTTTTACCATGTTGTCCAGGATGGTCTCGAACTCTTGACCTTGTGATCTGCCCACCTTGGCCTCCCAAAGTGCTGGGATTACCGGTGTAAGCCACCGTGCCCAGCTGACTCTGGAATTTTTTTTGCCCAAAGAGCCCACACCAACTTCCAGGCACTAGGCACCCAGCCCTAGTATCCAGGGCTCCCCAGCCCCAGTCCCATACACATACCTGTGGTAACAGTGTGCTATCTGGAAATCTCCAGGGAAGTGCAGGAAGAAGCTGGGCAAGAGAAGTAGCTGGAGGCCAGGACCCAGTGTCCAGGGGCTGCTCCCTCTGTTCCGCCAACCTCTGGTGTGGAACTCTAAAAATTCTACATTTGAACCTGAACCTAGTTTGCTATGAAGGTATATTTGTCAAGATAGGAGAACAGAAAAAAATTTTTTTTTTTTTTTTTTGAGACGGAGTCTCGCTCTGTCACCCAGGCTGGAGTGCAGTGGCGCGATCTCGGCTCACTGCAAGCTCCGCCTCCCGGGTTCCCACCATTCTCCTGCCTCAGCCTCCCAAGTAGCTGGGACTACAGGCACCCACCACCTCACCCGGCTAGTTTTTTCTATTTTTTAGTAGAGATGGGGTTTCACCGTGTTAGCCAGGATGGTCTCGATCTCCTGACCTTGTGATCCACCCGTCTCAGCCTCCCAAAGTGCTGGGATTACAGGCTTGAGCCACCGCGCCCAGCCAGAAAACACTTTATTTAACAGTTATTTAGCTTGATGTACAACTTCTAAGTATTTAAAATACCATAGGTGGGCCTCATTTGTACTCTTTCCTAGTGTCCTTTGAGAAAGAAAAAAGAAATTTGCATCTGAGGCACGCAAGCCCCTTTAAATTATCACGCCCAGAGAGGCATTTGAAATGTGACAGGAGTATCACTCTTCCCTTAAGCTAAAGAATCACTTCTTGAAGCCACTTGCTATATGAGCTCTAGACTGACACAAAGGAGTCAAAAAATGCCACACACTGGACACCATAACTCATAGCCTACAGTTCGGCAATGTCTAGCCAATCACTAATCAGTGTTATTCCTGTAAACTAATGAGAATTCATGATGAACAACTTTTGCATTCAATCCCTTTTCCTGAGTTGTCCTTTTTTCTTTAAAAACTGGAGCCTCTGCTAGGCGCGGTGGCTCATGCCTGTAATCCCAGCACTTTGGGAGTGGGCGGATCACCTGAGGTCAGGAGTTCGAGACCAGCCTGGCCAATGGTGAAACCCCATCTCTACTAAAAACACAAAAATTAGCTGGGTGTGGTGGCAGGTGCCTGTCATCCTAGCTACTCGGGAGGCTGAGGCAGGAGAATCACTTGAACCTGGGAGGCGGAGGTTGCAGTAAGCTGAGATCGCACCATTGCACACCAGGCTGGGCAAAAGAGTGAAACTCCGTCTCAATAAATAAATAAATAAATAAAAATAAAAATTGGAGCCTCTCATTTATTCTCTGGAGCACTTCCCAGTGTTTCCCAGGCACCTGTCCCCAACCTTGGCCCCAACTGATTAGGTAACTTTTACAAAGTAAGTGGCAGAATTGGGATTCAAACTAGACAATTTGGCCTTGAAATCCTCCTCTTAACCATTATACTATTGCCTCCTTAAATAAGAGCTAATATTTATTGATCACTTTTATACCTGACCACCTTTATACCAGATGCTGTGCAACTGCTAATACTATGAGGTCAGTATTATTGTTTCTCCATTTTCCAGTTGAAGGAATTGTAGTTTAGGAAGGTTAAGAGATACATCCAAAAATATGCTCCTGCCAAGCCATATTGGTAGATTCCAACACAGGTAATCTGATTCCAAAGCACATGCTCTTAACTAGACCAATTGGGCTTGCTCAACGGCCTTTCCTTGAAGGAGAGCTCACAGGTGGTGAGGAGGGCCTAGACATATCACTGGGTCAGACGGTGACATTTGCCACAGAGGAAATTCATCTGTGCTCCATGAAGAAATCAGCTGTTTTGAGTAATACAGCAATTTGAGGAAGTTAAATGGATTAAGATTACAGGTTGTGTTTCGCCTTGGGAACTGTACTTGCATTTTTAGTTCCTGTGGCTTGAAATGAAATCCCAGAGTGAATCATTACTATCACATTCTGACTTGAAGCATGTCTTCAGGCCTAGTAAGAGTGATTTACTCCTAGAGAATGTATGAGCTATTTGTCAGGTGAGCTCTGAAGCAATCTAACTCTTTGGATTTGTTTCAGGCAAATTAACATGATCCCAGTTTCTTTTTTTCTTTTTTTCTTTTTTCTTTATTATTTTTTTTGAGACGGAGTCCCTCACTGTCGCCCAGGCTGGAGTGCAGTGGCACGATCTCGGCTCACTGCAAGCTCTGCCTCCCGGGTTCACGCCATTCTCCCGCCTCAGCCTCCCAAGTAGCTGGGACAACAGGTGCCCACCACCACTACAGGCGCCCCCCCACCACGCCAGGCTAATTTTTTGTATTTTTAGTAGAGACGGGGTTTCACCGTGTTAGCCAGGATGGTCTCGATCTCCTGACCTCGTGATCTGCCTGCCTCGACCTCCCAAAGTGCTGGGATTACAGGTGTGAGCCACCGCGCCCGGCCCCCCCAGTTTCTTATAATAAAATAATCATTGCCATTAGAATGAAGTTTGACTCTATATGAAAAGTTTGTCAACTAGGAAGCTTCTTTCATAATAGAACAGTACTCCTGCTTTAAGACATTGTTCAAATCCTCATCAATATGCTTGAAAGCTGGAAATATGATGATTCACAGGATGTCCAGAAGCACGTATCATCCCACCTACAAAGATTCTTCTCTAAAGATTCTCTGAATTGATTGGGCACGGTGGCTCACGCTTGTAATCCCAACACTTTGGGAGGCCAAGGCGGGCAGATCACGAGGTCAAGAGATGGAGATCATCCTGGCTAACACGGTGAAACCCTGTCTCTACTAAAAATAAAAAAAATTAAAAATAAAAATAGCTGGGCATGGTGGCGGGCACCTATAGTCCCAGCTACTTGTGAGGCTGAGGTGGGAGAATGGCATGAACCCGGGAGGCGGAGCTTGCAGTGGGACCAGATCGCGCCACTGCATTCCAGCCTGGGTGACAGAGTGAGACTCCGTCTAAAAAAAAAAAAAAAAATTCTATGAGCCAGGCACAGTGGCTCATACCTTAATCTTAACACATTGGGAGTTCAAAACCGGCAGATCACTTGAGCCTAGGAGTTCAAAACCAGCCTGAGGAATATGGCAAAGCCCCATCTCTACCAAAAAAAAAAACCAAAAATTATCTGATCATAGTGGCACATGCTTGTTGTCCCAGCTACTCAGGAAGCTCACTTGAGCCCAGGAGGAAGAGGTTGCAGTGAGCCGAGATTGCACCTCTGCATTCCAGTCTGGGTGACAGAGCCAGACCCTCTCTCAGAAAAAAAAAAAAAAAAAAAAAAAAAGATTCTATCAGAGCCAAAGGAGTCACTGAAGGACCAAATGAATCAGTGGATCAGAAAAATTCACTCTTCGGCCCCTACTCTGGTGACCCAGAGTCATCAGACATCATGCCATGATGTCATTGGAGTTATTTTGTTATCCTTGTGGTGGACCTGCTGGATTACTAGGGAGATTATTTTGGCTCAAGTTTGCTTTTAGTGTTTCCCAGCCCTTCTGTCTAATGCAAGGCTTTGTTTGCTAATCTTCACTGTCTTTGAAAACTTTATTTGATTATGGGGAAGAGTTTGCCTGGAGTAGGTTAAAATATAAACTCATAGTCAACACAAAAAGAGCTTTAGCTCAAGGAGAGAAGATGTCTGACCACATGGTGTGATTTTTCTGGAAAGGATCCTGTACCTCAGAAAGAAAATCATATACAACCTCTGCCCCTATTCCCAGATTCCTTTCTAGTTAATGTCTGACATTCCTATTGTAGCACTTTAATTTCTTTAGCTAAACAAAGCTCCCTGCACCTGCTTATAGATATAATGTTCTTTTTATCAGAAAAGAAGGTATCTAACTCAATTATATTCAGATTATCAGTTCAGAATACTATAGGTTAGATTAGGACAGTGGTTCTCAAATTCAACATGCATCAGAATCACCTGAGGGCTCCTGAAACCCTAGATTGCTAGGTCACACCCTGAGAGTGACTCAGAGAGAGCTTCTGAGTTAGTAGTTCTGGAATTAGGCCCAATAATTTGCATTTCTAGTAAGTTCCCAGGCAATGCTGATGCTGCTGTTCTGCAGACCACCCTTTGAGGAACACTGGATGAATGGTTCTCGAGTTTTTTTCTCCACACTCCAACACAACTGGGGGCAGCACACCAGGATTAGGACACACTCCTGTCAATAATTCAGGATCGCCAGAGCAGTGATCCTGGCTGCACCTTAAAAGTACCTGGAGCTTTAATACAATATCAGCAGGATTATATCCCAGAACAATGAACTCAGGATATCTCTTAGAGGTGGGCTCTATACCTGGGCATTTTGTGAATATTCTCCAGGTGATTTTAATGTGTAGCCAAGGCTGAGAACTTTTGCTAGAATAAGATCCTGGGAGAGAGGGGAGATTAATATTTTGACAACCTCCCTTCAGTTATTTTTATTTTGTTTTAATTTTTTAAATTTTTTTGAGATGGACTTTTGTGTCACTTTGTCACCCAGACTGGAGTGCAGTGGCATGATCTCAACTCACTACAACCTCCACCTCTGGGTTCAAGCGATTATCCTGCCTCAGGCTCCCAAGTAGCTGGGATTACAGGCATGTGCCACCACGCCTGGTTAAGTTTTGCATTTTTAGTAGAGATGGGGTTTCGCCATGTTGGCCAGACTGGTCTTGAACTCCTGACCTAAAGTGACTTGCCCGTCTTGGCCTCCCAAAGTGCTGGGATTATAGGCGTGAGCCACCATGTCTGGCCCCCTTCAGATATTTTTAATACATCTCCTTCACTTTGCTTGAACCCAGGAGGGAGATGTTGCAGTGAGCCAAGATCGCGCCACTGCACTCCAGCGTGGGTGACAGAGTGAGACTTCGACTCAAAAAAAAAAAAAATCTCCTTTATAGGGTAATATTCCTTCTGCTCATTTTGTAACCAGGTTGAAAATCGCCAGCTAAAAATGTCCAAAGTTAAGGCTGGACATGTCACTCCCAAAAGCTAAATGGTCAGGGTCACATTTCTAGAATCCCTTTATGATGATCCTTTCTCTTTTTTCTGTAATTGGACAGGAGAAGAATATGTAGTAAGCTGCGAGCTGCAGGAAGATGAAAGAGCTGAAATGAACATGGTAGGTTCCCTCATTTGGCCTTTTGCTCTGCCCCCTTTCTTACCCCTCCACCTTCCTTCTGTACTTGCTGACACCTAGACCAGAGGGAGGCCCGAACCCCATTGGTTGAGACAGAAGACCTGAAGCACCAGAGAATTTTCAAAATCTGAGGCCTTTTGACATCAAAGATGTAGAACCCAGAAAGAGGTGGGTGCTGTGGAAGGGGAGCTCTGGGTCGGCACATTAAAGGGCCCTCATCTCCCAGAGAGATCAGGAACCAAAGGTATATATCCTCTTATCCCAACTGGCTCCAGATCAGATGTTGCTAAACAACGACCCCTGAAACCCTAGGTCTTCGTTGCAATATTGACACTACCCTCCCTAAGTGACTAAGGATAAGGCATTTAACTTCCTGGACTCTCAAGTCTCCCTACATATACAATAAGGAAAATATGCTACCCTATCTACCGGAGAAGTATTGTGAGATCAACTAACATGTTCTTAGATAATCGTAAAGCAAAGTAACAAACAAATACAGCTATATTCTCTGGGTTAAAAATACTGCCGTTTTTAACTTGGTAATACTTCACAGCAACTAATTCCACCTTTATAAACACTCAGGAATTCTGGAGTTAATAATTCTAGAGTTATAACTTTAATACATGCACATATAATTCAGCCTTCTGCATAACAAGCAGTCCATAAATATTTATTGACTAAATGATAAATGATTAATCAATAGATTGAATTAAGGCATTTTCAAAATCAGATATACCCCTAATAAATAAAATCACAAGCTGTTATTCTAAATAAATAACTCAGTGACAATTTCCCAAGCTGAATTAATTACTATGATCTACAACAACCCTGCATTAGAGATATTAAATACGTGAAATAAGTAATAAATTTCTAAATTAATCAATTTACTCATGGCTAGGTTTGAGGCAATAAGTAGAAGCCAATGACTATCATGTTAATGAGATCCAGTGCTCTTTGCTGTGCTGTGACCAGAAAAATGTCCCCAAACTCCCTGCCTAACCTTCCTGCTCTGCTTTCTCTCGTTTTCCGTAGCAGTCAGCGTCTTCCAAAGTAGTACACTGTATATAACTGCCTTTTATCGTTGGTCGTTTTTTTTTTTTTTTTTGAGACTGAGTCTTGCTCTGTCACCAGGCTGGAGTGCAGTGGTGCATGTAATCCAAGAGCCTACTGGATTACAAAGCCCAGAAAAAAAGCTCATCTTAAAAATACGCATATTGTATGTGACAATAAGTTTAACCTGCATATAATGTGTTTCCTGAAAAAGCAAAACCAACACTATATTATATGTGGCCCACAAGAAGATATGGAATTCAGCTCATAGAAAGTAATGTTTTAATATATTCTGCATTGATCAGAGTTCACTTCAAATATTATGTTCAGTTCTAGACACCATCATTTTGATGAGGTAGACACAAACTTACGTGATCTCAAAGTGGGCAGCAAGTTGAAACAACAATCTGGAAATCGTATCAAATAAAGAAAAATTGAACTCACTGTGAAGTTTAATTTTTTTTTTTTTTGAGACAGAGTTTCACTCGTGTTGCCCAGACTGGAGTGCAATGGCGTGGTCTCGGCTCACTGCAACCTCTGCCTCCCAGGTTCAAGTGATTCTCCTGCCTCAGCCTCCCAAGTAGCTGGGATTACAGGCGCCCACCACCATGCCCAGCTAATTTTTGTATTTTTAGTAGCAACAGGGTTTCACCATGTTGGCCAGGCTGGTCTTGAACTCCCAACCTCAGGTGATCCAACCACCTCGGCCTCCCAAAGTGGTGGGATTACAGGCGTCAGTCACTGCACCTGGCCTGTGAAGTTTAATTTTAAAGAATAAATGTGTTAGGATGGGCTTGATAGCTGAGAAACGCGGTATAGAAAAGGCAGTACAGGCTGGGTGTGATGGCTCACACCTGTAATCCCAGCACTTTGGGAGGCCAAGGCGAGCAGATCACAAGGTCAGGAGATAGAGACCATCCTGGCTAACACAGTGAAACCCTGTCTGTACTAAAAATCCAAAAAAATTAGCCAGGCATGGTGGAGGGCACTTGTAGTCTCAGCTACTTGGGAAGCTGAGGCAGGAGAATGGCGTGAACCTGGGAGGCGGAGCTTGCAGTGAGCCGAGATCGTTCCACCGCACTCCAGCCTGGGTGACACAGTGAGGCTCCATCTCAAAAAATAAATAAATAAGAAAAGGCAGTACATATAGCCTATATCAGTCTACTCATATTGCCATAACAAAATACCACAGTGGTAGCTTAAACAGTTGAGGTTTATTTCTCACAGTTCTAGAGGCTGGGAAGTCCAACTATCAAGGTTCCGGCCACTTTGGTTTCTGATGAGAGCTCTCTCTTCATGGTTTGCAGATAGCCACACTTTCTCACTGTGTCCTCCCATGGCCTTTCCATGGAGAGATCCCCTTCTTTTTTTTTTTTCTTTTTTTTTTGAGACAGAGTCTCACTTTGTCACCCAGGCTGGAGTGCAGTGGTACAATCTCGGCTCACTGCAACCTCCACTTCCTGGGTTCAAGCAATTCTTCTGCCTCAGCCTCCTGAGTAGCTGGGATTACAGGTGTGTGACACCACAACTGGCTAATTTTTGTATTTTTAGTAGAGACAGGATTTCACCATATTGGTCAGGCTGATCTCGAACTCCTGACCTCATGATCCACCCACCTCGGCCTCCCAAAGTGCTGGGATTACAGGCGTGGGTCACCATGCCTGGCCAAGATCCCATTCTTATGAACTCATTTAACCTTAATTACCTCCTAAAAGGCCTATCTCCAAATACAGTCACATTGGGAGTTAGGGCTTCAACAAATCAATTTGAGGAGGGTACAGTACAGTCTATAGCATAGTCTACAGTCCTCTAACACAAACTGTACTGGGAGACACTGTGTAACTCACTGTAAGAAAACTAGCTAAAGCGGTTTTACAATAAAACTGATACCATCCCTCCCTGTCAGGCTGCAGCCTTTCTATTACTGGAATTAATAATTCAGTTTAAAGAACCATCTCTCTCAGGGATGTTGAGGAGGTTCCTACAATGAATGTAAGTTTAGAACAGAAGACTGCTAGATCTCTCTAACTCATAAATTTTTCTCTACCATATAAACAAAACAAAACAATTCTACCATATTTGAACTTTTTAAATGTTGCTATTCTATTAGAATCACCCCAAATTGTCCTTATCCTGAAAGATTGGAACCATATGTGGTTATTTTGGCATAAGAAGAAAATCTAGTAAAAGGTTTAAAACAACAACATTTAAAAATTCTTGGATTAACTAAAATTTCACAATTCATGCTGTTGCAAAGAGCAATGAGATGTTTATGATTCTCATCTGGATTGTGCTTGGGTTTGTGATTTTTTTGTGGGGTTGGGAGGAAGTGGTTTAAGCAAATTCTTAAGTGGCATCCCAAACAGCTTGCAATCAATTTCTGAAGAAAGACCTTAAAGAGATTAAATCTAATTCCATGACAAGATTGGCGGTATTTAATATGCAAGATAATTT
This sequence comes from Papio anubis, assembly GCF_008728515.1. Taxonomy (NCBI): domain Eukaryota; kingdom Metazoa; phylum Chordata; class Mammalia; order Primates; family Cercopithecidae; genus Papio; species Papio anubis. The sequence continues at coordinate 50,685,698 of NC_044980.1, read as the reverse complement.
CAAACTTAAGTCTTTGGTAACCTTTAGGTAGAAAAAGCCCAAAAAAAGAAACCAGATTAAGAAAGAAAAACAAAAATATTCATTCACTATTTGCTTTCAGAAATTACATGGCCTCTAGTAAGATTACCAGATATAGTTAATTTTCAATAAAAAATTCTTGGTTCTGGATGAACCAGAAATACTTGGCAACAAACACTGTTTCTGAACTCCGTTTAACTGTGACCTCCATTATAACCAAAGTGTGTTTTTTGGTTTGTTTATCTTTGTGTTTTTTTGCCGCCAAGGTCTTACTCTGTCACCCAGGCTGGAGTGCAGTAGCACAATCAAAGCTCACTGCAGCCTCAAACTCCTGGGCTTAAGTGATCTTCCTGCCTCAGCCTCCCAGATAGCTGGGAATACAGGCGCCTGCTATTATTATTATTTTTATTTATTTATTTATTTATTTATTTTTTTTGGTAGAGGCAGGGTCTTGCTATGTTATTCAGACTGGCCTTGAACTCCTGGCCTCAAGCAATCCTCTCACCCTGGCTTCCCAAAGTACTGACATTGCAGGTGTGAGCCACTACCCCCAGCCATGACCAATGTTTTAAAAATATGGTAGTTTAGCTTAATACACGATGTTTCACATTTTTGTAAAACTATGTCAACGAACTTAAGACATAAAATGAATTAGTTGCAATCAATGCCTTATTTTTTTATAAATCAAATCATGCTATTAAGAAGGTTAAGCAAAAAGGATAGCAAAAGCTATATTTTTGATAAGTAAAGAATAGTTTCCATATAAATTAAAAGCAATGCCCTTAAAACACATCAGTCAGGATCCTTAATGTGAAATACGATTGATACTGATGGCTTTTTTTTTTCTCTCTCTCTCTCTTAGATCCTTGGACACAGAACAAAGAAGAGATCTCCCAATTGGAATCACACATTTTATTGACAAATACTGGTTCACTCCCCTGTGTTCACTTGTAGAGAAAGGACCTTGACTTGAACTAAAAGCCCTGTGTGGTAAGATGATCATGTAATTTATATATGAGAATAACCAACCGGGCGCGGTGGCTCACACCTGTAATTCCAGCATGTTGGGGGGCCAAGGCAGGCGGATCAAGAGGTCAAGAGATGGAGACCATCCTGGCCAACATGGTGAAACCCCATCTCTACTAAAAATACAAAAATTAGCTTGGCATGGTAGCACATACCTGTAGTCCCAGCTACTCGGAAGGCTGAGGCAGGAGAATCGCTTGAACCCAGGAGGCAGAGGTTGCGGTGAGCCGAGATGGTGCCACTGCACTCCAGCCTGGCAAGAAAGTGAGACTCCATCTCAAAAAAAAAACAAAAACAAAAAACCAAGACACTTTTGACATTAAAGGGGGACGTAATTACACCAGCTCAGCCTCAGCCAGGCAAACCAGGACGTTTATAGGAGACCATGGATTGATACCCCAACATCTATTCCACCTCAATTAATTATCCTACGATAGTAGTCTTTAAAGTTGTAGGCTGGAAGCAATGGCTCATGCCTCTAATTACAGCACTTTGGATGGCCAAGGCACACAGATCACAACGTGAGGAGTTCGAGACCAGCCTGGCCAACCTGGTGAAACCCCATCTCTACTGAAAATAAAAAAAATTAGCCAGGCGTGGTGGCACACGCCTGTAATCCCAGCTACTCAGGAGGCTGAGGCAGGAGAATCGTTTGAACCCGGGAGGCAGAGGTTGCAGTGAGCCAAGATCACGCCACTGCACTCCAGCCTGGGTAACAGAGCAAAACTCCGTCTCAAAAAAAACAAAAAACAAAAAACAAAACGGCCAGGTGCAGTGGCTCACACCTGTAATCCCAGCACTTTGGGAGGCCGAGGCAGGCGGATCACAATGTCAAGAGATCAAGACCATTTTGGCTAACATGATGAAACCCTGTCCCTACTAAAAATATAAAAAATTAGCCAGGTGTGGTAGCAGGCGCCTGTCGTCCCAGCTACTCAGGAGGCTGAGGCAGGAGAATGGCGTGAACCCGGGAGGCAGAGGTTGCAGTGAGCCGAGATCGTGCCACTGCACTCCAGCCTGGGTGACAGAGTGAGACTCCTTCTTAAAAAAAAAAAAAAAAAGTGAACTTGTGGCCCCAGACCTGCAGCACCAGCATCACATGGTAATGCATCATAAACGCAAATTCCAACCCCAGGCCCACTGAGTCAGAAACTCCGGAGTAGGGCAGGCAGCAATATGGTTTTACAAGCCCTCCAGGTGATTCCAATGGAGGCTAAAGTTTTAGTCCACCAGTCTAAGCCAATTAAAATATTTAATTTCCTTTATCAATGATTGGTTTAGGAATAAGCAGATCCCAAACCAGCCTGAGCCCAATGACATACAGAGAGGGGCTAGTTTGTCATTTCTGGGAAAGATGAATCAATCTCTCTTTTGTTGGAAGTGAACCAAGGGAGCATATTGCCTGGCTGTTGAAGATGACTCTGCGAACTGCAGAGCAGCGACCTGAAAAGGACTTGGTTCTTTCATGGCACACTTTGACTGCTGAATCAAGCAATTCAGAAGCCCATTTTACCTCTGGACTATGTACAAAAATTAATTGGTTTAAGCCATTTCTATTTCAAATAGCTGAAAGCATTCTAACACACTAGTGCTCATTCTCACTTGTTTTGAACCTATCTTTGCACTAGACCTTCACCCACAATGTCATCTCTTCTGACATTTCTCCTTTCAATCCCATCCCTTCTCATTTAGTCAAGTCCCACCCATCCTTCAAAGTCTTATTCACTCCCTCCTTCATAAAAGTTACCCTGATTACTCCACCCCAAATTGTCACCACCTCCTGTGTTAGTCTGTTCTTATGCTGCTAATAAAAACATACCTGAGACTGGGTAATTTATAAAGGAAAGAGGTTTAATTCACTCACAGTTCTACATGGCTGGGGAGGCCTTACAATCATGGTGGAAGGCAAAGGAGGAGCAAAGTCACATCTTACATGGCAGCAGGCAAGAGAGGTTGTGTAGGGGAATTCCCCTTTATAACACCATTAGATGGTGTGAGACTTATTCACTATCATGAGAACAGCGTGGGAAAGACCTGCCCCTGTGATTCAATTACCTCCTACCAGATCCTTCCTATAGCACATGGGAATTATGGGAGCTACAAATCAAGATAAGATTTGGGTGGGGACACAGCCAAACCATATCACCTCCTCTTCAGAATTCAATTTCACGTACTTTCTGAAGCACCAATCTGCTATTATTGTATACTTCCTTCTACTGCTTTTTCTCATGTCAAAGTGCCTTATTACGTGTATGTTCCTGGCACCTGATATTGAGCATGGCACTCCACAGATGCTAAGTTAATGTTCGCTATAGATGGCGATTCTGTTGATCTACGGAGATGAAGGATTGGGTGAAGTACGAGTTGCTGCCGCTGCTAGCAACAACCGCATTCCCAGGTCACAGTGGGACTTTTGGCTGTGATCACCTTACCACGTCCTGCCTTAATTATAACTCTAATTCTGCTGTGGCCTAACTAGACTTAAACAACTTTACGACAACTATTAGCCAGACACTCCAGGCGCAAACATTTTCTGCTCTCCTTTTCTTTCCTCATTGAGAAGATACAGGTTATCAGGTAAATGCCTGGTCACTCCCCAAGTTAGGACATTATTGTACCAAGGGAGGTCTGTGTGGTGAGTAGGAAATGGAGTTGCCAGGCCAACATCACACCCAAACTCCTTTTCTGTATTTGCTGTCTTTGGAAACTGGATACCACCAATGGAGTTGTGTTTGGTGGCAGGAAGCTGAGTATGTGAGGTTACAACCAGAGGTTGCAGTATAGCTTAGTGTTTGAGGATGTGGGTTTTACAATCAGACCTCCTGGATTTGACTCTTGGTAGAGACTCCTGTCTAATTATAATCCTAGGCAAGTCATTTGACTTCTCTGACACTCACTTTCCTCATCTGTAAAATGGGGATAATAATCAGATCAGCCATATTTCTGATATGAGAAATAAGTAAGATCATATAGGTAAAATGCTTACAATCATGCCTGGCACATAGTAAGCATTTGATAATTTGTAGTTTTTATTAGTGACTCAGCCTCTCTGTGGCTCAGTGCTGGCTTCTTCCCTCCTGCTTGTGATTGTGGGAGAGGGGAAGGGCCTTACACTTCTCTGCTCATAGGCAGGGCAATTAGTGAATAGTGTAAAGGAAACTGGGGTTTCAGGTGCAGCTAGAGAGAGCAGGCTTTGCCCTGGCTTTCTGCCTGCCCAACAGCTGTGATTTAGCATCTGAATATAAAAACTGCCAGTATCCTCCTTAGCACAACACCTACCACCTCCGCAGCCTGACACCTTCTCACGCATAGTAATACACAAAACTAGGATGTTCTCCAAGAGTTGACATTAACTCTCAACATCTGCCCAGCACTTTAGAGTTTAGAAAGCCCTTTCCCATCTCTTCTCCCATTTGGCCCTCATACTATCCTTCTGCAGTAGCCAGGGATAGCTGTTGTTAGTCACATTTTACTGATTAGGAAAGTGAAATTCAGAGCGATTATGTGATTTGCCAAAGGCTGCATAGTCAGGAAGTTACAGAGCTCAAATAGAGATGTTCTGACTCCAACTTACTCATCTGCCCACCCCATCACAGCCCAAATGCCCTCCATGTGGAATGAGGTTTTTCAAAGAAAAGCATGATGTATATGTTCTACATGTAAGATTATTTCAGCAAAATTGTAGAAATGTGAAAAACTTCTTACCTCCCTCTCCAGGACCCATTGCTTAATCTTCAAGTATGTATATGCTTCTCAGGAAAATGAGAGGACAGACCTGTCTTTCAGTTAGTTGTCTAAAAAGTATTTATTGTCATGCTTTAACTCTAAGCAGTAGCCATGTCCTATTTAACCTGAGTGTTTGCCCTAATCTCTACCTCTCATGTTTAATCAAACCAAAGGTATCCATACTTGACTCTATATAATGAATTTTTTTTTTTTTTTTTTGAGATGGAGTTTCACTCTTGTTGCTTAGGCTGGAGTGCAACAGCGTGATCACGGCTCACTGCAACCTACGCCTCTCAGGCTCAAGTGATTCTCCTGCCTCAGCCTCCCAAGTAGCTGAGATTATAGGTGCCTGCCACTAGGCCCAGCTAATTTTTTTGTATTTTTAGTAGAGACTGGATTTCACCATGTTGTCCAGGCTGGTCTTGAACTCCTGACCTCAGGTGATCCGACCACCTCGGCCTCCCAAAGTGTTGGGATTACAGGCATGAGCCACCGCGCCTGGCCTATATAATGATTCTTTTCCTCCCTTTCACATTCAAGAAAGGAATCTGACATGCTTATGAAAACTGAAAAAAGAAAACGAGATCAAATAGAAAGCTCTGGAGAGCTGGGGTCAAACTGAGTGTGAATTCACTGTAAAAGGGAAGGATCGAAAGCGCTGTTTGCAGTAGAGAATCTTAACAGTGTGGACTGTGTTGGGCAAGCAGCTCCAGTTAAGGACACTAATCCTTGTGCCGAAGTTTTGTTTTCAGATTGGCAGAAATTAAAGATGTGACCATGAAGGAAACAATCTTAGTCTCTGGGTCATCCATACTCATTAACTGTAAGTGATAGAAAGGGCCTGGGCTTCAGTGTCATACAAACATGCATTAGAATCCTGGCTCTGACATTTACCAGCTGTGTGACCTTGAGTAAGTTCCCTAGTGTCTCTGAGTTTTGATTTCATCTGTAAAATGGGACAGTAGTGCCACTTTCCAGATGGCCAAAGGGATTAAGTGACATGACTTAATTAGAATGCCTGGCATGTAATAGGTGATTAATAATAAATGGCAGGTATTATTTATTATCCTAAGCAATTAACAAGAATTATATGATGGCAATGTTTTCTAAACAATTCTTTTACAGATTAATAATATCATTGAAATGACAAAAATCCATTGGTGATTCTTAGCCTGAACAATCTCTCTGTGTCCTCCAACAAGCTTAGTTATCAAGAACTTCAGTTATTTGCCTGCAAGCCTCTGTGTCTCCATGTGATAGGTCACCATAGGATTTAATGTCAGACCCAGGCTGCTTCAACACTCAGTCCTATTTCACATTTACTTGAAATAGTGGTTTATCATCTTTTTTGCTGTTTTTTTTCTTTTTGAGACAGTCTCATTCTGTCACTCAGGCTGGAGTACAGTGGCATGATCTTGGCTCACTGCAACTTCCGCCTTCCAGGCTCAAGTGATTCTCCTGCCTCAGCCTCCCAAGTAGCTGGGATTATAGGCACCTGCCACCACATCCGGCTAATTTTTGTGTTTTTAGTAAAGATGGTGTTTCACCATGCTGGCCAGACTGACCTTGAGTAATCCACCCACTTCGGCCTCCCAAAGTGCTGGGATTACAGGCATGAGCCACTGTGCCTGGCCAAAACAGTGGTTTATCATCTTGATCCTGCCCTTAACTAATTGTTTGAACCAGAAACTAATTGAAACCAAGTCTCCATGTCTTCAACGAAACAAACTGCAGTGTGTGTGTATGTGTGTGTATGTGTGTGTGTGTGTGTAAAACAAAGGTCTGGGCCAGGCTCAGTGGCTCATGCCTGTAATCCCAGCACTTTGGGAGGCCAAAGTGGGCAGATTACCTGAAGTTGGGAGTTCAAGATCAACCTGACCAACATGGAGAAACCCTGTCTCTACTAAAATACAAAATTAGCCAGGCATGGTGGCGGGTGCCTGTAATCCCAGCTACTCAGGAGGCTGAGGCAGGGGAATCGCTTGAACCTGGGAGGCGGAGGTTGCGGTGAGCTGAGATTGTGCCACTGCACTCCAGCCTGGGCAACAAGAGCGAAACTCTCTCTCTCGGGGGGAAAAAAAAAAGGTCTGACATTTAGGTTTTCATTGTTATTTTGAGACCCTAAACCACAGATCCCCACTAAGTTATCCTAGTTTACCAGTCAGTCTATAAGTCTTCCATGATTAAACTTACTAGTAATAATAATCATAACAACAATAATAATATACCTTAAAAATTGTAAAAGATTTTTCCATGTTTAGCACTTTTACATATATTATCTTATTTAGATTTCATAGCAACTTATTGAAGAGAAGAGATTTTATTTCCATTTTACAGATAAGGAAATGGAAGTTCAGGTGAGACAAGTAATCTGTCTATAGTTATAGAACTAATAAATGGTAGAGACACCTAAGGTTTTCTATCTCCATGTCCAGAGATTCCTCTCAAACCCATCATCATAAACAACAAAGAATTACCAATTGTCTAATACATTAAGGATAGTGTGTCTGGCTCTATTTGCCTAACTGGTTGCTTCCACCAAGGCCCAGCAGAACAAAAATCAGAGCCAGCAGCCACACACCCCCTTGATCTGAGCCCGGCCCCCTTGCACATATGTGATCCTGTGAAATTCACTAACACATAAAGCATCATGGCATCTGAAGGCACAAAATAGCTATTAATAATCCCCTGCATTGGTAAAGACCCCTGCCTTCTGGAATGTTAGTTTTACAAAGGCTATCATATAATTTCCTCCAAGGCAATTTTAATGATGTGTGCTGTGAAAAAGACTCAAGATGAATTATTGAAACTCATTAGTTGCTTCCAAAAAGAGAAATATTTTGGTTGGCATAATGTCGACTGTTGATCCACAGGTTCAGCCTGACTATTCTACTTAGAAAAAGTACAAATGAGTTTGGGCCCATTCAAGATCTGAAACCTTCTGGCCAAAGCTTAAAGGTACTGGCGTTCTTACCAGTGAAAATTCCAACCAGCATGAAAAACACCTCGCACAGAGGCCATCCTGTATTTCCTCAGAGATCCATGCCAGTGTATGCTGAGGGCTTTCAGGGTCATGCCATGGTAGCTCCTTTCACCCATGATCTCCATATTTCTAATTATTTTTTTTCCCACTTTTTGGTATTTTTACCTAAACTAGAAAGTTTCTTCACGAGGGAGCATGTGTCGGTGTACAAAGTGTTTCTGCCGGAGAATGGCAGTGATAGGGCAAAGTGGGCACAATGCTGCCATGAAGTTTGAGTTGACTTTATGTTCATCTTCTTCCCTCACAAACCAAACCCTGGAAGCCATGCAAAAAAGCCTCTCCTGAGGCTTGGCTACAGGAAAGGCAAAAGTAGAGGGAGCAGCCAGGCAGTTGCCTCCTTCCAAGACTACACCCAGGCTAATCTGAGGCTACCATACCCTCTGCTATGTCTACTCCCAATATATCTGTGAAATGTATTGGAAAATTTCAATGAGCTATTAAAAACGTCATGAGTGTAGTCAGTAAAATTAGCTTTTAAAAACACAGGAAATTGTGTAGGCCATGGTGGTAACTGACAAAACAAAGCAAAAATTATATACATCTAAAAAATATTAGAAATATACCAAAATAGCTGTATGTAGTGGCTCATGCTTGTAGTTCCAGCAACTTAGAAGGCCAAGGCAAGAGGATTGCTTGAGGCTGGGAGTTCACACCAGCTTGGGCAACATAGGGGGACTTCGTCTCTAGCAAAATTTTTTTTTTTTTTTTTTTTTTTTTGAGACGGAGTCTCGCCCTGTTGCCCAGGCTGGAGTGCAGTGGCCGGATCTCAGCTCACTGCAAGCTCCGCCTCCCGGGTTCCCGCCATTCTCCTGCCTCAGCCTTCCGAGCAGCTGGGACTACAGGCGCCCGCCACCTCGCCCGGCTAGCTTTTTGTATTTTTTTAGTAGAGACGGTGTTTCACCGTGTTAGCCAGGATGGTCTCGATCTCCTGACCTCGTGATCCGCCCGTCTCGGCCTCCCAAAGTGCTGGGATTACAGGCTTGAGCCACCGCGCCCAGCCAAAAATTTTTTTTTAATTAGCTGAGCGTAATGGCACACACCTGTAGTCCCAGCTACTTAGGTGGCTGAGGCAGGAGGATCACTTGAGCCTAAAAGTTTGAGGCTACGGTGAGTTATGATAGAGCCACTGCATGACAGAAAGAACGTGTTTCTTTATATATATAATGTAATATTTATATATAAATATATAATACAATATACGATGAATATATAATTATACAAATCATAATTATATAATTAAATTATATATTTATAATATATAAGGAAGATATATAATTCACATATATATACACATTAACACTTCTAGGTCATTAGAGTGTGAGTACAGTGAACAACTGCTATTTCCTGCCCTGTTTGTTGAAAAAATTAATTGGGATATAAAGTGTATGGTATAGTGAGTTCCTGTCACATAGCTGGCATACAAAAAAGGGTAGCACTTAGGATAATAGTTGTTATCCAGGCATTGAAAATTTGTCTCTGATTAGAGAAAACAGCTTAACATATTCCTACTTGAAAAAAAAAATCACTTTTTACTGAAATCAGAATCACAGTCTAAGTGGTTTACACTGGTTTTCTGCATTTGGGTTAGACCATTTAGTCCATCTGTAGCTAGATGCTCCAGGGGGTTAAAGACATATTCAGTTTCCTTTCTATCTCCTGCCATGACATCTAACACACAAGACAGATGATTCATTCTTCATTTCTTTTTCTGTCTTTATAAACTTAGAAAAAGGTAGGGAGTATATGAAAAAAAATTCATGAGAATGATGTTAAGAGGTAAGAAGGTGGGCAAAAGAAGGGAAGGTGTAGTGGCATGTCTGGGCATTGGTGATCCTCTCCTACAGCTCCACAAGGCAGAACCAGAACTGGACACAAGGAGAAGTTCGGCACCTGGCAGTTTTTTTAGTTTTTCTCTTTTCTTACACAATAGAGTATGGGCTTCCACGACTGTCACTGGGAAATTTTCTATGTGACCCCTGAGGCTGAGTTCCCACATCAGTCAATCCTGGGAAAATATCTAGTTTTATGCTCTGGCCGCTGGTACCTGAAAGCAAGTTTACAGAATGTGGTTCATCCTTCATCTCTTCTCATTATCTGCACACACAAATCAGATTAAGGAAGCAGATACTCTTTATTCTAATTTGAGGTTTCTTACCTATGACTGTCTTGGCAGATGTGAGAAGAGGGTGCATATATTTGGAAGAGACAAAAACTTTATTTCAGTATATCAAGATATTTAAGTAAAGTATTTGTTCCAGATTTTTTTTTTCTCTCTACACTCTTAACAACTCTCCCTGATTGCATTAGAAAAACAAACAACAAAAACCCACTGACTAGCAGAGAATGAAGATGCCAAACCCTTGGACTCTCAAACTTAAAAGCCTTAGTAGTAAGGCAGAAAGATTTGCGGAGATACTTGCTGACCCATCTTAATTGCCCCTCCCACTAATATCAACCCCCCTACCCCAGGCTAGATAAAGACTTTCCAAATTGGGGAGGGCAAAAGTAGAGAAACGAGTGTTAAGCAAAATAACTTTAGGTAGTAAAGATCTAAGAAAAGGGTCCTCCACCATGCCCCTTACTTGGGGTTAGCTCCAAGTTGGCGAGACATGGTGGAGGCTCATGACAATGTTGGGAATCTACTAACATCTGGAATCCTGGGAGGCAGCAGTCTAGCAGATGTTTACTAGACCACAGTGTTGTCACAGAAGTAAGGTAAAGATGGCCACATATAGTGCCCTAGGTAGGGAAAGTCTGAGGCAGTCCCTCTGAATCTTTTGCAGCCCCCAGAGTGGCACAGAAAAGCTAAAGGGCCCTCAAGAAAGACACATAATTTAGCTGACAAAGGGTCCAAGGGGACTTATAGTCATGACCATGAGACACAAAAGTGGAAAGTAGCATGGAATGTACATCCAGAGCCCAGATGTAGACAAGAACATCCCTGCAGGTGCCTAATGTGGGGGTGATGACATCCAAGAACCACAAAGGACACAACTAGAGTGACAGCCCAGGAGTTTGAGACCAGTCTGGGCAATAAAGTGAGACCCTGTATCTACAAAAAATCAAAAAAATTAGCCACACGTGGTGGTGCGTGCCTATAGTCCCAGCTCCTCAGGAGGCTGAGGTGGAAAAGTCGCTTGAGCCCAGAAATTTGAGGCTGTAGTGAGCTATGATCACATCACTGCACTCCAGCCTGGGCATTAAAGCCAGACCCTGTCTCAAAAAAAAAAAAAAAAAAAAAAAAAAGGAGAGGAGAGGACAGGGGAGAGGAGGACAAAAGAGGGGAGGAGAAGAGAGGGGAGGGGGAAGAAATTACTTAAGAATATACAGCTCATCAGCAATGATTAACCCAGGCTTTGATCACAGATCTGTCCATACATTTCTTACCATATCTCACTGTCAAGTCTTGCCATTCTATCTCCCTAGCATTATTCAGAACACCCTCTTCCTTCTCTTCCAAGATAAGGAGCTACTCTAGTTCAAGCTCTCTTCCAGTTTCTCGTTCCCCCAATTAATCCTCCACAGTATTAAGAGAATTTGCTTTATGAATCACAAATCTGTTCACAACAGTATCCTGCTTTAAAAACTCTAATATCTCCCTACAAAATAAAGTGCAAATCCCCTGTGTAGCATGGCTTTCAAGGAAGGTCTCCACTTTCTTGTCTCATTTTCTCAACCTGCACTCCCTGCTCTCCTCTCACCAGACCTCTTGGTAATACCTTGTCCTTTCACATTCCCACTGCTTCCTCTTGCTGTTCCCTCTGCCAAGAACTGCTTCCCTCCATTATCTCCCTTAGTGAGTTCCTACTCATCTTTCATGAACCTGCTTCAATATCACACTTCCTCTAGAAAGCATCTCCAGTCTCTCCAGGGAAAAGTAATTGTCCCTTTTCTGAATTAACATAGCACTTTGTTCAAATGACTAATACAGCATCCATGACATTGTATATGTTGGGAGAGACTAACCTAAAGAGCAAAGAATTTTTTCAGTCTGCCATTTTATCTGGTTTCCCCCATTCCCTTTTTGCTCTGTGGTCTAGAAATCTCTTCCTCAATTCCTTTTCTTTCTTTTTTCTTTTTTTCTTTTCTTTTTTTTCTTTTTTTCTTTTCTTTTTTTTTTTTGAGATGGAGTCTCATTCTGTCGCCAGGCTGGAGTGCAATGGCGCAATCTCAGCTCACTGCAACCTCTGCCTCCCAGGTTCAAGCGATTCTCCTGCCTCAGCCTCCTGAGTAGCTGGGACTACAGATATGTGCCACCACCACGACTAGCAAATTTTCTGTATTTTCAGTAGAGACTAGCCTTCACCATGTTGGCCAGGATGGTCTCGATCTCCTGACCTTGTGATCCTAATGCCTCAGCCTCCCAAAGTGCTGAGATTACAGGCATGAGCCACCACGCTCAGCCCCTCAATTCCTTTTCTACAGTGAATGATCATCTGTAATCATTTGCATTTTTGGCTGTGAGTTTCTCATGGCCTAGAGCAGACTTCTGGGAGGAAATAACTACTTAGCTGAATATTTTTACACGGTGAGCAAGTTACGCAAAGCAAATGAAGAAGGCAATGACCGGCCAAGGAAGCTGAATAAGCTGTCTCTTCTTGGCATGGAAGCAGGGAACAGTATGTTGGATGTTGGCCCAGGAACCATTAGCGAATAGGTAATATGAGAGCCTGGAGTTGGAGGCCATGTTAGGAGGTAAGACTGGAGAAGTAGGTAGAGGTCATGTAATGAGGGACTTCTATGACATACAAGAAGGATTTGGGTAATGGGAAGGCACTGACGGAGTTTTAAGGAGAGTGAAATGGTCAGATTTTCATCATGGTACATGATAAAGATTAGAATTTTATTCTGGTTGCTTATTACTCTTAACAAAACAGTGACTTAAACATTTTATTATATATCATACAAATTTTTGAGTCAGCAGTTTGGAAATAATTCAGTTAGGCAGTTCTTCTGCTCTATGTGGCATGACTGGGATCAGTTAGTATTAATCATCTGGTGGCTGGTCTGGTATGGAAGTTCCAAGATGGCTTTACTCACACGCCAAGTTCCTGGGCAGGGTCACTAGGAAGACTGGGATCAGCCGGGTCACTCCCCATCTCCCTGTAGTCTCAGCTCTCTCTAGATGGTCTAATAAGGTAGATGGATTTTGTACACAGTGACTCAGGACTTCCACAGACCAAGGTGAAAGCTCCTCTTAAAAGCTGGACCCTGAAAAAGCCTGCCTAAATTCAAGATGAAGGGAAATAGCCCTCAAATCTCTCCACAGAAGAGTATTGAAGAATTTGTGGCCATTTTAAATCCACTACACGGTACAAGGATGTAGAACTGAAAGTAGATAGAGGCAACTGAGTTCTTACAATGCCCAGTTTCTGAAGTATTCATGTATGAGTACTTCCAGAATATTCTCTTAACATCTTCCTCATAGCACTGTAACATGGCTATGATTTTTGTATGATTGTTAGTTTATGTATTAGACTTTTGAGGTCCTCAATGAGGACAACACATATGTCTTCCTTAGATTAATATCTCAGTGCCTGGAACATAGTTGATGCTCAATTCTTATTGAATACATAAATTGAATACATTCGAATGGTTGGATCCCATCTTCACAACACCAGAGCAGCCTTCTGCTTGATATAATTTCCTTCTCCAGATTCATATCTTCTTATGAACTTAAGAAAAGCTTGATTTAAATGTGTAGAAATAATATCCATTATAAATATTTATGTGAATAGCTTTTAACTTTTCCCTGTTGTATTAGTTCTCCACTACATAACAAATTATCACACACTTGGCAGCTTAAAACAACACACATTTATTATCTCAGTTTCCGTGGTCAGGAGTCTAGGCACAATTTAGCTGGGTTCTCTGCTTCAGTTCTCACAAGGCTGCAAACAAGTTATTGGCTAAGGACGCTGTCATGCGCATCCGTGTGAAGAGACCACCAAACAGGCTTTGTGTGAGCAACATGGCTGTTTATTTCACCTGGCTGCAGGCGGACTGAGTCCGAAAAGAGAGTCAGCGAAGGGAGATAAGGGTGGGGCTGTTTTATAGGATTTGGGTAGGTAAAGGAAAATTACAGTCAAAGGTGGGCAGGAGTGGGGGTGATAAGGTGCTCAGTGGGGGAGCATTCTGAGCCAGGATGAGCCAGGAAAAGGACTTTCACAAGGTAATGTCATCACTTAAGGCAAGGACCGGCCATTTTCACTTCTTTTGTGGTGGAATGTCATCAGTTAAGGCAGGGCAGGACATTTTCACTTCTTTTGTGATTCTTCAGTTACTTCAGGCCATCTGGGCATATATGTGCCAGTCACAGGGGATGCGATGGCTTGGCTTGGGCTCAGAGGCCTGACGTTCCTGACTTCTTATATTAATAAGAAAAATAAAACAAAATAGTGTTGAAGTGTTGGGGTGGCAAAAATTTTTGGGGGGTGGTATGGAGAGAGAATGGGCGATGTTTCTCAGGGCTGCTTCAAGCGGGATTAGGGGCAGCGTGGGAACCTAGAGTGGGAGAGTTTAAGCTGAAGGGAGATCTTGTGATAAGAGGTGATATTGTGGGGTTGTTAAAAGGAGCATTTGTTGCATAGAATGATCGGTGATGGGCTGGATGTGGTTTTGTATGGATTGAAAAACTAAATGGAAGACACAAGGTCTACAAGAGAAGGAGAAAAAACAGGTATTAAAGGACTAAGAATTGGGAGGACTTAGGACATCTAATTAGAGAGTGCCTAAGGAGGCTCAGCATAGCCTTGCCAGCAAAGATTATTTATTTACTTTAAGAGGGAATTTAGAGTGGCGGTTTGGGAGAGCACTAGGAGATATCAGCTGTGATGGCTTGGAGAAACAGTATAAACCAGCAGTGTAAACATCAGCAGGGCATTTATGAGTAGTTGAGAACGGTGAACAGGAGTATGACTAGACAGAAGATAGTGGGGATAACAAGTTTTTTGGGGTGCAGTCCAAGTTGGTCTGGTGTCTGGAATGAGACTGGGACCTAATAAAAAGGAGTGTCCACCCAGGAGCTCAAATGGGCTGGAACCTGTAGCATTCTGAGGACAGGCCTGAATTCCATTCTACCTTTCCGGAAGATTGAGGACGGTAAAGGATATAAAGGTTTCACTGAATACCAAGAGCCTGAGAAACTGCTTGGGGGAATTGACTAGTAAAGGCTGGTGATTTGACTAGTAAAGGCTGGTCTATTATCAGACTATATAGAGGTGTGAAGGCCAAACTGAGGAATTACATCTGACAGAAGAGAAGAAATGACCATGGTGGCCTTCTCAGATCCTGTGGGAAAGGCCTCTACCCATCCAGTGAAAGTATCTAGCAGACTAAGAGATATTTTAGTTTTCTGATTCGGGGCATGTGCGTAAAGTCAATTTGCCAGTCCTGGGCAGAGGCAAATCCCCGAGCTTGATGTGTAAGAAAGGGAGAGGGCCTGCACAATCCCTGAGGGGTAGTATAGAACAGCAGATGGAACACTGAGAAGTGATCTCCTTGAGGATAGATTTCCATGATGGAAAGGAAATGACAGGTTCTAAGAGGTGGGCTAGCGGCTTGTAACCTACATGGAAGAGGTTATGAAATGACGACAGAATAGAATGGGCCCATGAGGCTGGAAGGAGATAATTTCCTTGGTCTAAGAACTATTTGCCTTGTGTGGGAAGAGACTGATAGGTGGAAGTTTCAGCCAGGGAGTAGGTGGGAGTGGCCGATGTGAAGGAGGAAAACTGCCTTGAGGGATAAAAATTGTAATGCTAGCTGCTTTTTTAGCTAACTTATCAGCGTAAGCATTGTCTTGAGCGATGGTTGGGGGAAGAAAATAGATTTTGGAAGTTATGAGAACTGTAGAAAGTTGAGCATAGTTTGTGATTTTTAGGGCCTCTAACAGTATTAAAGCAGTGGCAGTCGCTGCACACAGACATGAGGGCTAGGCTAAAACAGTAAGGTCATTTGGATAGAAAGGCTACACGACACAGTCCCAGCTCTTGTGTAAGAATTCTGACCGCACTAACCATGCCTAGGAAGGAAAGGAGTTGTTTTGTAGAAGGGATGGGGGTTTGGGAGATTAGCCAGCCGAACATGATCAGCAAGGAGAGTAAGTATGTATTTATGAGAATTATGCCAAGATAGGTAACAAATGAGGAAGAAATTTGGGCTTGACTGAAGTAATGGGGGCTGTCCATGAGGCCTTGCAGCAGTACAGTCTAGGTAATTTGCTAAGCCTGGTGGGTGTCAGGGTCAGTTCAAGTGAAAGCGAAGAGAGGCTGGGATGAAGGGTGTAAAGGAATAGTAAAGAAAGTATGTTTGAGATCCAGAGGCAAGACAATTTGGCTGATAAGGTGCAGAGATCTTGAACTAACCTGTAAGCCTTGTCTGGTTTTAGGACAGGTAAAATGGAGGAATTGTAAGAGAAGTTTACAGGCCTTAAAAGGCCATGCTGTAGCAGGCGAGTGATAACAGGCTTTAATCCTTTTAAAGCGTGCTGTGGGATGGGATATTGGCGTTGAGTGGGGTAAGGGTGATTGGGTTTAATGAGATGGTAAGGGGTGACTGATCAGTCACCAAGGAGGGAGTAGAGGTATCTTATACTTGGGGGTTAAGGTGGGGGCATACGAGGGGAGGATGTGAAGGAGGCTTTGAACTGGGGGAAAAGGCAGCAATGAGGTGTGGCTGTAGCCTAGGAATAGTCAGGGAAGCAGATAATTTAGTTAAAATGTCTTGGCCTAATAAGGGAACTGGGCAGGTGGGGATAACTAAAAAGGAGTGCATAAAAGAATGTTGTCCAAGTTGGCACCAGATTTGGGGAGTTTTAAGAGGTTTAGAAGCCTGGCCGTCAATACCCACAACAGTTATGGAGGCAAGGGAAACAGGCCCTTGAAAAGAAGGTAATGTGGAGTGGGTAGCCTCTGTATTGATTAAGAAGGGGACAGACTTACCCTCCACTGTAAGAGTTACCCAAAGCATCTGTGATGGTCCAGGAGGCTTCCGAAGCTATGGGGCAGCATCAATCTTCAGCCGCTAAGCCGAGAAGGTGTGGGAAGGAGTCAGTCAGAGTCTTGGGTCAGAGCTCCAGGGTCTCTGGCAGTGGCTGCCGGGAGAGTTGGACAGTCCGATTTCCAGGGGGTTCTCGCACAGATAGGACACGGCTTAGGGGGAATCCCTGGCTGCGGGCATTCCTTGGCCCAGTGGCCAGATTTCCAGCATTTGTAGCAAGCTCCTGCGGGAGGAGGTTCTGGGGGAACCTCTGGCAGCTGCGGTTCAGGCGTTTGGAGTTGTGTGCTGGAGATGCGGCTGGGTTTTGTCTCACAGTGGAGGCAAGGTATTGCAACTCAGAAATAAGTTGCTACTTGGCTGCCTCTACTCTATTATTGTACACCTTGAAGGCAAGGTTCATTAAGTCCTGTTGTGGGGTTTGAGGGCCGGAATTTAATTTTTTTATATTTGATGAAAAAGAGCCTAAACGCTAACTGATTTAGGAGGGGTTGGATAAAGAAAAAGGAATATTAATCTTGACTATGCCTTTAGCTCTAGCCACTTTTTTAAGAGGAAATTGCTGAACAGGTAGGGGAGGGCTAGTCACGGAATGAAATTGTAAGCCAGACCGGGTGTGAGGAGGTGAGGTGATAAAAGGATTATAGGGTGGGGGAGCAGAGACTGAGGAAAAATTGGAACCTAGCTCAGCCTGTTGAGGAGGGGAGAGGTCAGATGGGTCTGTAGAAAGGAAGATTAGAAAGACTCAGTGACGCCTGGGGTTGGCACTGAGGGGACAGGCGGGAGGGAAAGAAGGAAGGTTTGGGACGAGTTGCATTGGGAACGGAGACTAGGGAGGGACCGATGTGTAAAAGAATGCCTGGACGTCAGGCACCTCAGACCGTTTGCCCATTTAACGACAAGAATTATTTAGATCTTGTAGGATGGAAAAATCTAAAGTGCTGTTTTCTGGCTATTTGGAACTACTGTCAAGTTTGTATTGGAGTTAAGCAGCATTGTAGAAGAAAATAAGGCGTTTAGGTTTTAGGTTAGGTGTGAATTGAAGAGGTTTTAAGTTCTTGAGAACACAGGCTAAGGGAGAAGGAGGAGGATTGGAGGGTGGAAGGTTGCCCATAGGGAAGGAGGCAAGCCCAGATAAAAGAGAGAGTAGAGACACAGAGAGAAGGAGTTCAGGGGTGCTTGCCCTCCAGAAAAGCGGGAAAGGGGTCGGGGCGTGGAAGGGATTGATGCGCAAAAATGAGAGGTTGGGGGTGCAAAAATAAGGTCGGGGCACAAAAATAAGAGGTTGGGGTGCAAAAATGAGGTCGGGGTTCTTGCCCTTCCCCCAGAAAAGCAGAGAAGGGGTAGAAACAGGGAGAGAAGGGGTCGGGGTGCTTGCCCCTCCCCTAGAAAAGCGGGGCTTGCCGCTAAGGGTGAAGGACCAAGGCAGGCGTCCCTGCAGTGTGGTCAGACACCTCTGAAACGTGGGTGAGTAATCAGAGAGGCATCCCTGCAATGATTAAACACCAAGGGAAGGCTGCCTTCCCCAGTCCGTGACTGGCGCCGGCGTTTTGGGTCCACGGATAAAACGTGTCTCCTTTGTCTCTACCATAAAATGAAAGGAATTGAAATTAAGGGAAGGGAGAGATTGAAGGGTGGCGCCAAGATTGAAAGGAGAGAGTTGAGGGATAGCGAAAGAGGTTGGAGAAGAGAGTAAAAAAGGGGCCGCTTACCCGATTTAAAATTGGTTGGTCTGAGGACCAGAGGTCGTAGGTGGATCTTTCTCATGGAGCAAAAAGAGCAGGAGGACAGGGGATTGATCTCCCAAGGGAGGTCCCCCGACCCGAGTTACAGCACCAAAATGTCATGCGTGTCCGTGTGAAGAGACCACCAAACAGGCTTTGTGTGAGCAACATGGCTGTTTATTTCACCTGGCTGCAGGTGGACTGAGTCCGAAAAGAGAGTCAGCGAAGGGAGATACGGGTGGGGCCGTTTTATAGGATTTGGGTAGGTAAAGGAAAATTACAGTCAAAGGGGGGTTGTTCTCTGGCAGGCAGGAGTGGGGGTCATAAGGTGCTCAGTGGGAGAGCTTTTTGAGCCAGGATGAGCCAGGAAAAGGACTTTCACAAGGTAATGTCATCACTTAAGGCAAGGACCGGCCATTTTCACTTCTTTTGTGGTGGAATGTCATCAGTTAAGGCAGGGCAGGGCATTTTCATTTCTTCTGTGATTCTTCAGTTACTTCAGGCCATCCAGGCATATAAGTGCAAGTCACAGGGGATGCGATGGCTTGGCTTGGGCTCAGAGGCCTGACAGATGCTGTCTCATCTGAGGCTTGACTGGGGAAGGATCTGCTTTTGTTGGCAAAGTTCAGTTCCTTGAGGCTGTAGGACTGAGAGATTTGGTTTCTTTTTTTTTTTTTTTTTTGAGATGGAGTCTCACTCTGCCACCCAGGCTGGGGTGCAGGCGCAATCTCAGCTCACTGCAACCTCTGCCTCCTGGGTTCAAGAAATTCTCTGCCTCAGCCTCCCGAGTAGCTGGGATTACAGGCGCCCGCCACCACACCCAGCTAATTTTTGTATTTTTAGTAGAGATGGGGTTTCACCATCTTGGCCAGGCTGGTCTTGAACTCCTGACCTTGTGATCCATCCACCTTGGCCTCCAAAAGTCCAGGGAATAAAGGTATGAGCCACTGCGCCCGGCCAAGCGATTCAGTTTCAAAACTAGCTGTTGGCAGAGGCTGCCCTCAGTTCCTTAACATGTGGGTCTTTCCATAACGAAGCTCAAACATGGCAGGCAGCTTGATTTTTCAGAGCCACAAGAGACCCAATGACATACATCCCTTCACACTCAAGAGGAGGAAATCACACAAGGAATACCAAGAAGCAGGAGGTCATAGCATTTCCCCTAAAAGTCTGTCATATATCTTTACATCCAAATAACGACTTTCATAATTTGACATATCACCAGATAACCTTTGTTTCCAGTTTCATTTGACCCTGACATAAAATTTCATTTATTTATTTGTTAATTACGGAAGATGGCCATTCCCTAAATACTGTGAAAAATCAGAGGGGACAATTTTCAGAAAATTCCAGCCCTCTCGGGAAGTATATCCATTTCATTTTTACTTTTCAGTAGGGACTGCCTTCCTCTCTTAAGGAGACAGATACACATTTGCCTAAACCATTATTTAATACAATTAGTACTAGATCTTTCTTCAGATCCTATGTAGGGGGCTGGGAATTCTTAGCTATACAAGCTTACACAATATATTTTAAAAAATTAATGTTGATACTTTTTTATCTATTTGGTTTTAGCATAAGTATTAGACTTGCAGCCAAGGAACCTATTTTGTAACTGCAGAATATTCTTTCCAGGAAGATTGGTGAAAGGAGAATCAACAAAGGAAAGCCCTTGCTTCTCAAACTCCCCATGATAATATTCTGAAGCAAGTATAGTCCATTCCAAAGCTACAGTCCCAATACCTGACTTCCTTATCCTGTGTGTGTCTGGGAATAGGATGCACCTAACTGCTGCTCACATGTCTTGCACTGGCCTTTCCTTCTCTGAAGCCAAGTTTCCCTCTGAAAGAGTAACTCAAGATCATTGACCAGCCCACGGCTATTTGACCAGGGTTTTCCCTAGAAGTAGAGTATGGAGATCTCTGAGCTAGATCCCTTCCTCTGTGTTTAACCTTTACAGAGCAGTGCTTATTTCCTTTTTTTTTTTTAGATGGAGTCTCGCTCTGTCGCCCAGGCTGGAGTGCAGTGGCGCCATCGTGGCTCACTGCAAGCTCTGCCTCCCGGGTTCACACCATTCTCCTGCCTCAGCCTACCAAGTAGCTGGGAGTACAGGCACCCACCAACACACCCAGCTAATTTTTTGTATTTTTTAGTACAGACGGGGTTTCACCGTGTTAGCCAGGATGGTCTCAATCTCCTGACCTTGTGATCCGCCCACCTCGACCTCCCAAAATGCTGGGATTACAGGCTTGAGCCACCGCGCCTGGCCCATTTAATTATTTTTAATTTTGGTGAATTAGGTGCTATCAGGTTACAAAGGTTTTAACACATGCAGAGAGGCTGTCCTCAATTCACGACTGAGTTAATATTCAATTTTTAAACATTTCAAAGACATTTAGTGTTAATAATCAAAAACATAAAACTAGGGGACTAAATTTAGTAGTAGTACGAAGAATAGAGGAGGAGGAATTAACCTTTTAAAAGTAAAGGAGCCTTTTTTCCTCTGAATGGGGAAAAGAGAAAGAGGATAAATATATATTTGCTTCTTAAGTTGGAGAAAAGTTAAGCATGCTCACAAATGATGGTCTTGATTTTAAGGGAGAAAAACAAGGTTCTGTACTAAGAATAAATGTTAGGGTGGGGCTGATAGCTCAAGGAAAAAGGAAATAGTTAGGAAATAGCCTTATAAGGTAAACATAGCTGAAGGTCAAGGGAACTCAAGATAATAGAGTGCAGTTAAAATGGTTGATAAAAGGGTTCTTGGGGGGCGGTGGCTCACGCCTGTAATCCCAGCACTTTAAGGAGTTGAGATCAGCCTGGCCAATTTGGTGAAACCCCGTCTTTACTAAAAGTACAAAAATTAGCCGGGCATGGTGGTGAGCACCTATAATCCCAGCTACTCGGGAGGCTGAGGCAGGAGAATCTCTTGAACCGAGGAGGCGGAGGTTGCGGTGAGCCAAGATTGCACCATTGCACTCCAGCCTGGGCAACAACAGCAAAACTCTGTCTTAAAAAAAAAAAGTTCTTACTGATAAGTATGATAAAAGAAGATAAGAAACAGCTGATAAACTATGAGAAGAAAGACTGGCTGTCACACTGTCACATTGAGGACAAATTATAGATTCAGTGGGAGTGAACACAAAATAGAGGTAGATGGGGGTAAGTGGCTGTAGGTAGAGAGGGAAACTCACAATCCAACACTTTGGAGGGGAAGGAATTTCATTGATGACTAGGTTGAGGGTGTGGCTCCATCTGTGGGTTGCTGATACAGAGTGAGGTTGAAGATGATTGGAAAAGAAAAGCATGAGAAATTGTGAGATCAGAGTGCTAATGAGTCATGAACATGGATGCTCAATCATTAAGTTGATGCAGAACATGAGGATAATTCCAGGGCTGACACAGAGTTTCAGAAACGTAACTGGGCACAGACAAGCAAGTAAAGAGATCTCCTAGTCAGTGCCAGATTTAGGGAAATAGAAATGCAGGCAAAGTGTGTCTTTGACATTTATCACCTTTGTTCCATGGCACAACTTCCTAAGCTTTGCTCACTTACTCCCAAGTAATTGTAATTTCGGTGCCTTCATGTTACTTTCTCACTGTACAGGTTCCCCAATCTCTGCTCTTTTTTTTTTTTGAAAAGGATTCTTGCTCTGTCACCCAGGCTGGAGTGCAGTGGCACCATCTCAGCTCACGGCAACTTCTGCCTCCTGGGTTCAAGTGATTCTTGTGTCTCAGCCTCCCAAGTAACTGGGATTACAGGCACCCACCACCATGCCTGGCTAATTTTTGTATTTTTAATAGAGTCGGGGTTTCACCATGCTGGCCAGGCTAGTCTTGAATTCCTGGCTGGCCTCAAGTGATCTGCCTGCCTCAGCCTCCCAAGGTGCTGGGATTACAGGTGTGAGCCACTGCACCCAGCCTGCTCTTGACATATCTAAAATCCCAAATGGTCACAGGACACAAATGGAGAGTTCTCCATTAATATACCACTTTCTTCTACTTACCGTAATTTGCATTTTGACAAGGCTTTCTAATAACAAATCCTTAATCTGAAATTGGTAATTTCAAGGCCAGTGCTCTACAGAGATGTCTGCAAAGTCATGTAATTCCAACACAACAGAGGTCTCCTGTCCTGTTGTTCTGAAAAATATTTCTCCAATATTGATTCATCCTTTTGTCCTCAGACTTTAACCACTCCCATAAAATGTGAGTTTCTTGGGAGGAGGACCTGAGCTGAGCCAATAAAAAGACACCCATAAAAGCACTAACTCAGTCATTTGTTTTCCTAATGGTGCCAAGGCAGACTGGTGTGTTGTGACATATCAATCCACTTCTGTGTACCTGCCCTCCTCTGTCCAGCGAAATATCATTTTTAATATATGTTGTGATACTAAAAGATTTCAGAAGCGTTGACCAAGTAGACATTCAATGACGATTATAGCTGATACCTACAGAGCACCTATTATGTGCTAAACACTTTATGTATTTTAACTCATTTAATCCTTGCAACAATCCCATAAGGTTGGTATTGTTATTCTCATTTTGCAGATGAAGAAACTTAAAAAGACTTGCCCAAGGTCACAGAGATGGGAAATAGCAGCATCAGCATTTAAACCTAGGCAATCTAGAACCAGAGAGTACATTTAAGCACTACACATTTTCCCCTAAATTCATCTTTGCACCACACCTGTTATCTCTGCACTTTGGGAGGCCACCAAGGCCAGGGGATCGTTTGTTGCCAGGGGTTCAAGATCAGCTGGGGCGGCATACCAAAATCTTGTCTCTCCAAAAATTTAAAAAATTGGCCAGGTATTGTAGGGGCACCTGTAGTCTGAGCTACTTGGGAGGTTGAGGTGGGAGGATCGCTGGAGCCCAGGAATTTGAACGTGCGCTGAGCCATGATCCAGCCACTGCACTCCAGCCTGGGTGACAGAAGGAGACTGAACAATAACAACAAAAAAATCAAGTTTCCTGGATCTATACAAAATTTTCAATTTAACAAATTTTTATAAAAGTTTGTTTTAAAATAAACACCCCTCTAAATGGCAAAGCCAGAATACGATCTGGTAACAATCTATAGGTTAGATATAGGATGACAGGGAGCAGCAAGAGCTGAACACATCAGCTGTAGCACCATCTAGTTTGCCTGCGACTCTGTTAGCAGGCCCACTTTTCCCTTTTATAAATTACCTGATCAACAACTAAGAGATTATAATTCGATCTACGTTTTACTCTATCTGAATCCTCAATATAATGAAGAACTTTATAATTGTTCATTTATAGATATAATTCAAGTTCATTACACCATTATTTCCTTCCTATATCCTCTCATTCTTCCACAAAAGCCTCTACCTTTGGGTGTTTCTTTACTTTTACAGACACCCACTCACACACCCCATACGCACGCATGCACACGCCTTATCTTTTAACTCGAGATTCTCATCTTCCTTTGGGGAGAAACAAACATCGTGAGCCTTTAGGTCCATTTTCTGAGGGAAAGAGGGGGGCGGAGGCGGGGAGGGGAGGGGGGATGAATAGGTTTTTACCCGGTATTTTTTACCATAAACAGGGAGGTATAAACCGCAAAGAAACACCAGTCGCTTGGTGGGCCAGCAGCTCTGGGGCTCACTGATCAATCGCACCCAAACTCATTTACTAATTTAAAAAAGTACTGTGGCAAGGTTCGTTTACATAAGTCTTGGAGCGAAGCCGCCGCCACAATCTGCAGCAGTCTCGTGCGGAGTCACGGCCACCGAGCTCTTCACTTTCCCCAAGAGGCTCCCACGCCTCCCCCGTCCCCAAGGGAGCCAGGCGGTCCCTCGCCGCTCCGAGTCCCTAGGGGAAGGCCGCGAAGAGAGGCCGCAGGCGCCCTGGCGAGAAGGGAGGGCGGGGGCAGCGGGCAGCGGGCAGCACCCGGGCTTCAGTTCATGACCCCGTTATTCCACAGAAAAATGGAACATTCCGCTCTTTCCGCCCACAGAGGGGAGGTGGGGGGAACCCTTCGATCTAGTCTGGGAGAGGCGACGCGGGCGCAGCCACCGGAATCCGGGACGCGGGGAGCCGCGTTACGGGAATCGCTACCCCTCGGAGTCCCGCCCCCTCATCGACGGGCGGCCGCTGGACCAATGCCTGGGCGCAAAGGGTCTCTCAGGGGCCAATCAGCGCCTAGGTCCCGGTTGGGGGCGAGGCGCAAAGGGGGCCGGCGGGGGACGCAGCTGGGCGGGATTGGGGAGCGCCCCGCCCCGCCGCGGGACTGGGGCGGCGCGCTACCTCTGCGGAGAAGGATCCGCGAGCGTTCCGGAGCCGGGGCGAGCAGCCAAAAGGCCCGCGGAGCCGCGCTGGGCCGCCCCGGTGCAGCTGAACCGGGGGCCGCGCCTGCCAGGCCGACGGCTCTGGCCCAGCCTGGCGCCAAGGGTTTCGTGCGCTGTGGAGACGCGGGGGGTCGAGGCGGCGCGGCCTGAGGTGAGGAGGGACCGGGTGCTGGGCCGCGTAGCTGGAGGGAGAGGGTTGGTGTTTGCGGACGGGCTATTTGGCACTCGAGGAGACCTCCCTTCCTCCTGAGAGCAGCGCCCGGAACTTGTCAGCCCAGCCTGGAAATCCCCACATTCCTTCCCCTCCCTGCTCCCGCACCTCTGAATTCTACTTCCACAACTTTGTCACCTCGATTATCTCAGCGAGTACAAACCTCACCCACGCGCACGCACGCACCCCTCTTACGCCCGCCCCGCAGAACGCCCTTCAAGAACAAACCCCCCTTTTTGTTACCAGATCCCACGTTTTTCCCAATCCCCTTTACATCTCCCCTGAAATTCTATTCGCTCCGCACTTGTCTTTATTCTCAAGGTGGATTTCCCTTCCCCAAAGCCGTTTTTTCATCTTGAAATCGTAACGTTTCAACATTGTTGAAAGTTCACAATGCTTGTGAACATTATTAACGTTTCTTTCCTTCTTTTGATCTCTTCTATTAATAATTATCATTCCTAACGAATTCCACATCCCACTGTATCCCGAGGAGAACAAATCTGTTTTTAAAATTTTAGCTCCTGCGACCTAAGCTTGAAGATAGTCCAGGAAGCAAGGGTCTGTCCTTCAGTGGATGAACAGCATTTTATTTCATAATCCGAAACTGGAAAAAAAAAATTACAGGTTAAAAATAAGACGTCACTTTTTTTTTTTTTTTTTTTGCCTTCAGAAGGAAACGCATTTCGTGAAGTATACCAACAATTATACTGCCTTAAAATAACTAGTTATTAGAATTTCAGGGTGAATTTTCTGAAAGATTGTGGTATTTGCTTTTGTCAGTGCTGTTAACAAACCGTTTAAACTATGACTGCCAGCTTCAAGTTGGAACAAATCTTAATTTGAAATTACGAACTCAGATCATCAGTTTAACTGTCTTGTGTTAATTTCTTAAATTCATGTTAATTCCTATTTGGAAGTATTTTTGAACTATGAACTGAAATACTACATTTATAGAACCAACTTGCCCAACTATTTATCTTTGGGGATAATCTTGAACATTTTTGATCTTGAGTGAAAGAAAAAATTACAGGAAGGAGAAAATGTCAAAAAGGACAAACTTTATAGTGGGATTTTTTTTCCCATCTTAAGTATGTATTATTGACAATGCCAGTTTAATTTTCTCACAGGCCATTTAGATTATTATAAATACTCCCGCCACCTAATTTAATATAATATATTCTTATGTAACTAAAAATGTTCTCACTTTTATTTGTGAATTGCAGTGTTTTCAGTTTATTTAAATTTGTTTCCAAGGCTTTGCACTTCAGTTCAGTGTTAGGATGAAAGTTAAATACCTGTGAAGTAGGTGTTAAAATGTCCCCTTTATAGAGAAGAAAACAGGAGTCCCTCTGAAACCTAGATCTGTGTGACTCCAAATCCTGTGCTCTGAATCATTTTGTCATGTTGACACATTTCTCATAAAAAACCCAGTGCCACAATTTGGGTTGGGAACTTAAGGGCTACCCATAAATCCTCTACAGTGGCAGGAAGGGTTCCCCCCCTCCCTCTTTCAGAGCTGCTCATTTTAATGGGAGTCAGAATTCTCTGGCCCTAATATATTTGCAGCTTAGCTCCTGGAGAAGCATGGAATGTTCTCACAGCCGTCTCCCTTTCTTTGATTGCAAAGGCAGAATGATCAGAGTTGAGGTTCCTATTGTGCTTTATTATTTTACACAGCAAATACTAAGCAATTACTACCTGCTATAGGAACTCACAAAGGTGCAGGAGATGTAATCAGGACCTTCAAAGAGTTTCTAACAATTGAATTGACAAACTTATACGAGAAAAACTACAAGGAATCAAAGCAGTTTTAATTAAATGCAGAGTGATACAGAAAATCCTGTAGATGTTAAAATTAGGGAATGATCGTTTAAGGATTGGAATGAACATTTAAGGATTGGAATGAGCAAAGGATTTACGAGAAGTTGGCCTTGAAACCTGGGTAAGATTTGGATAAAGGGAAAAATGAAGAGAGCCCATTTATAATAGCGCATGGAGGACATAATATAGAATGGAGAATATAGAACATAATATAGGACTAACTTGTGGAAAGAATCAGCAATAACTAAGGTCTATTAATTAAAACAGGTAATATATATTTAGTGCTTATGTTGTGCCAGTCACTGTTTTGAGCACTTTGCCCATATTAAGGCATTTAATCTTCATAATATTATGAAGTAAGTCTAATAATAATAGGATAATAATCCTCTTTTTACACCTAGAGAAACCCAGGCACAAGAAGGTTAATTAATTTGCCCAGCTAAGTGGTAGATCTAAAGGTCATACATAGCCTGGCTTCAGAATCTGACCTCTTAACCATGATACATCCTGCCCCTTCATCCAGTATACTTGAGTAACAGTGAGTAGATAGAATAATAAGATCATACCAGAAAGTCTTTAAAAACCCACCCTTAATTGTCCACTAGATGCCTCAAACTATGTTAGATTCTGAGGATATCAAGATATGTGAAACAATTACTGTGCAGCGTTCTGAATCCTATTAGGGAACGATGTGAGAGTACACTGAGAGCAAAGATGTTTATGAAGTGGGGGGAAATTCCATAGAAGAGATGATATTTCATAAGCAGTTTGTAGTGCACAGCAGTCAGGAAAGGCATTGTAGAGGCAAGGAATAATACATGTAGAAGCACAAACTGAAAGAACAAGGTATGTTAGAGGAAGTCTAGTGGTTTGCTGAGTCTACAGGGATGGTTAGTAGGGAGTGATGAAAGATAAGACCAAATTATAAATGGCGTGGTGTGGTCAAGCAAAATGAGGAGCTTAAATATTTGCTTTGCAATTTGGAAGCTACAAGAATGATTTCAGCATGATTGGAGTAAAAGCTAGATTGCTTGCAACTGCAAGCAGTTCTCTCTAGAAGTATAGTAGTAAGGTAGCTCGAGGGAGAAGTCAGAGGAAAGGATTTTTTTTTAGAATAGAGAAACTTGAATATTGGAAAAGATAGATTGGATAGGCACACCAAAGCCAAAATTTTAGGTTCTTAAATAGTTAAAATATTTGGCATTATTATTCACCCTTTAAAAAGCTGTTGAGGAAAAGAATGACAGGTTTAGTTATGTTTTAGAGAGAGTGATCCACCAACAATGTTGAGAATGCTTGGGAGGGGGGAAAACAACCGGAAGCAGGAACACAGATGAAATTAGTGAGTTGATCAATGTCCAAATTAGGTTAGTTTGTGGTAGAGGGTAAAAAGAAGAGACGGGTGGAAAAGATATTATGGGAAAGAAGACAAGATAAGATTTGTAACTGAGAAAAGCTAAAATGTACGGCATAAGTGAGAGAAATGATGGACTCCACTGACTTAGGCAATTGAAGAGGATAAGTTGTTTGTAGACAGGGAAAAACGGTAAGTCCTTGTGACTTTTTAAAGTGTGTGGGCATTCATCCCATTACTGGGCATATACCCAAAGGATTATAAATCATTATGCTATAAAGACACATGCACACGTATGTTTATTGCGGCACTATACACAATTGCAAAGACTTGGAACCAACCCAAATGTCCATCAATGATAGACTGGATTAAGAAAATTGGCACATATATACCATGGAATACTATGCAGCCATAAAAAAGGATGAGTTCATGTCCTTTGTAGGGACATGGATGAAGCTGGAAACCATCATTCTGAGCAAACTATCGCAAGGACAGAAAACCAAACACCGCATGTTCTCACTCATAGGTGGGAATTGAACAGTGAGAACACTTGGACACAGGGTGGGCAACATCACACACCAGCCTGTCGTGGGGTTGGGAGATGGGGGAGGGATAGCATTAGGAGATACACCTGATATAAGTGACGAGTTAACGGGTGCAGCACACCGACATGGCACATGTATACATATGTAACAACCCTGCACGTTGTGCACATGTACCCTAGAACTTAAAGTGTTAAAAGAAAAGTGTGGGCATTTATGTGTATATTTGTTCATGAGCATGTATCTGTGTGTATTGGTTTTAGACCTCTTAAATTGATAAGACTCGGAGACAGAATAAGAAGATGAAATGTAACTGGAATTAAAAGAAAGATCCAAGCCAGAATTCTTGAAATTATTTTGTTTGAAGGTAGTAGTTGAAGTCATATGTCTTCAAAGAAGTTGGTATTTAAAAAGAAAAGTTGATGCCCAATACTTTTATCTTTTGCTGCCTTCATAGCCCGGAGATAAAAGCTAGCAGAGAATTCAGTAAAGGAGACAAGAAAGAGGATAAAGGAAAGAATTCAACTACATTATTTGGTTACATAGAAACTGATGTAGCTCTGGCCGGGCGCAGTGGCTCACGCCTGTAATCCCAGCACTTTGGGAGGCTGAGATGGGCGGATCACGAGGTCAGGAGATCGAGACCATCCTGACTAACACGGCGAAACCTCATCTCTACTAAAAATACAAAACTTAGCCGGGCGCGGTGGCGGGCGCCTGTAGCCCCAGCTACACGGGAGGCTGAGGCAGGAGAACGGCGTGAACCCGGGAGGCGGAGCTTGCAGTGAGCTGAGATCGGCCACTGCACCCCAGCCTGGGCGACTGAGCGAGACTCCGTCTCAAAAAAAAAAAAAAAAAAAAAAAGAAACTGATGTAGCTCTTATTCACAGTCAATCAACTAACTAATTTCTTATTAAATCTTACTAAGATATACCAGATAGCCGCAGTTTAAAAAAAAAAGAGACTGTAGCCATTTTGACTATGTATATCACAAGTGTTTCTGAAGCCTTTCACAACTGTTGTTTTGTACCATTGATTTAATTGTCTATTCATTTGCCAATCAGTGCTATGTTTACCTTTAGACTTTTTTTTTTTTTTTTTTGCGAGACCTCTTTTTTGAGACAGAGTCTTGCACTGTCACCTGGGCTGGAGTACAATGGCACAATCTTGGCTTCTTAGTTTACTGCAGCCTCTGTAGCCCAGGCTCAAGTGATCCTCCCACCTCAACTTCTTGAGTAGCTGGGATTACAGGCATGCGTCACCATGCCCGGCTAATTTTTTTTTTTTTAATTTTTTATAGAGATGGGGTTTTGCCATGTTGCTTAGGCTGGTCTGAACTCCTGGGCTCAAGAAATCTACCTACCTCAGCCTCGCAAAGTGCTGGGATTACAGGCGTGAGCCACT
This sequence comes from Papio anubis, assembly GCF_008728515.1. NCBI lineage: Eukaryota > Metazoa > Chordata > Mammalia > Primates > Cercopithecidae > Papio > Papio anubis. The sequence continues at coordinate 50,655,521 of NC_044980.1, read as the reverse complement.
GCATCCAGCCTTCTGTTACATTTTCTAATTAGTTATTACTGGTATATAGGAGAGCTTTTTTTTTTTTTTTGGAGACGGAGTTTTGCTCTTGTTGCCTGGGCTGGAGTAAAATGGCGACATCTCGGCTCATTGCAACTTCCCCCTCCTGAGTTCAAGTGATTCTCCTGCCTCAGCCTCCTGAGTAGCTGGGGTTACAGGCATGTACCACCACTCCCGACTAATTTTTATTTTTAGGAAAGACGGACCCCATGTTAGTCAGGCTGGTCTGGAACTCCAAATCTCAGGTGATCTGCCTGCCTCGGCCTCCCGCAGTGCTGGGATTATAGGCATGAGCCACCGCGCCAGCTGGAGAGCTATTTTTTGATGATGTTTTGTTTGACTACTGTGTTAAATTCTTAATAGTCCTAATAGTTTGTCATGTGATTCTCAATCTTTCTTGATAGATTATCATATCATTCACAATTTATTTTCCGTTTTTAGATCTTATTTATTGTATTTTTGCTTAAGCCCTTTGGAGCAGTGGTGAATAAGTGATGACTTCAAGCATCTTGTCTGAATCCTGACATTAATAGGAATGCTTCTGATTTTTATCTGTAAACCTATAGATGCTTATTATAGGTTTCTTTCTTCCTTTTTTTTTTTTTTTTTTTTGGAGGCAGAGTCTCACTCTGTCACCCAGGCTGGAGTGTGATGGTGCAATCTCAGCTTACTGCAACCTCTGCCTCCCGGGTTCAAGCAATTCTGCCTCAGCCTCCCAAGTAAGCTGGGACTATAGATGCCCACCACCATGACCAGCTCATTTTTGTATTTTTAGTAGAGACAGGGTTTCACCATATTGGCCAGGCTGGTCTGACCTTGTGATCCACCCGCCTCAGCCTCCCAAAGTGCTGGGATTACAGGCGTGAGCCACCATGCCTGGCCTTATGGGTTTCTTATAGTAGTACCTGTGGCAGCAACAGCAAAAGCTGCACTAATAATAACAGCTGTTAACCTTTTATTGAGTAGTTACAATGAGCCAAATGATTCTAAGCGCTTTATGTATATTGAGTTATTTAATCATAACATTCCAAGATGGGTAGGTGGTGGTGGTACCCCATTTTTACAGATAAAGGAAATAAAAGTGAAGGCTATTTAAAAACTTGCCTAAGATGTTAAAATATAGGGCCTGAAATTTGAACAGGCAATCTGGTACTACAGTTCCTGTATCTTCTTTGTTATCCTTCACCAAGGTAAGGATGGTCTCTTTCAGTCTTAGTTTTCTGACACTTTGTTGTTATTTTTAAGTTTTAAATGAACAGTTGTTGAATGTTGAGTGTTATCAGATGCTTTTCAAACATCTGTTGGAATGACCCTGTCATTTTCCTTTGATCCGTTAATATAGTAATTAGCAGTATCTTTTCTCACTTGGAACTGTGCTTGTTATTTTAGGCTAAATACTTCTTAGCATTCACACTTTGGTTTTGTTTTCAAATCTATTTAGGCTTTTCTCTACCCACACTACAAAAAAATGTTAAAGGCAGTTTTTCAGGCCAAGGAAAGTGATACCAGATGAAAATATGGATCTATAAAAAGAAATTAAAAGCTCTAGAAATGGTAACCACATGAGTAAATATGTGACAGTCTCACTCTGTCACCCAGGCTGGAATGCAGTAGTGCAACCACAGCTCACTACAGCCTCGACCTCCAAGACTCAAGCAGTCCTCTCACTTCAGCCTCCTAAGTAGCTGGGACAATAGGCATGCACCACCACAACTGTCTAACTTTTTATTTTTTGTAGAGGCGGGAGTCTTACTATATTGCCCAAGCTGGTCTTAAACTTCTGGGCTCAAGTGATCCTCCTGCCTTGGCCTCCCAGAGTGATGGGATTACAGGTGGGAGCCACCAATGTGAAGTTTTAATATATGCAAAAGTAAAATGTATGCTAAAATAACACAAAGGTCTGAGGGGAGAAATGGAAGTATACTATTGTATACTATGCATGAGGTGACATAATATTACTTGAAGATAGATTGTGAGAAGTTAAAGATGTACACTATAAACCTAAAGCAACCAATAAGAAAACAAAGAATTATAGCTTATTATAATGCTAACAAGGAAAAGAAAATAAAAAATAATGAACAAAAATAAGTGCAGAAAAGTAAATAGGAACAAAGAACAATCAGGTAGAAAACAAATATGAAGCTGATAGCTTTAAACCTAATCATATCACAAATTATATTAAATGTAAATGGTCTAAACATCCAATTGAAAAGCAGAGATTATCAGATTGGCTACAATCACATGCAGCCTCCCCCCTACCTGTGCCACTTAAATATGAAGAAACATACAGATTAAACAAAAAAGAATGGGAGAGGATATATCATGATAACACTAATCAAAATAAGACAGAATTGGCTATAGTAATATCAAAGTAGATTTGAGAGAATATTGCTAGTGGTAAAGAAGGGTATTTCCTAATGATAAAGGGGTCAATTTATCAAGAGGATCTACCAAATAACATAGGTTCAAAACACACAGGGTAAAAACTGCAAGGAGAAATAAATACACAGTTATACTCAGGGATTTCAATATCCCTTTTGAACAATGATAGTCAGAAAATCAGTAAGGATATCTAAGATTTGAACACTATCAACCAAATTCATGTGATGGCCATTTATGTAACACTCTACCAGCAACAGCAGTGCTTTTTAAGTGCACACAGCATATTGATTTCAAGATTTATAAGGCTACTGTCATCACGACAGTGTGGTGGTAGCATTTAAATAAGCAAATTGATCAGTGGAACAAATGGAGTAGGAGTCAACCTACCTTCTGTTTTCGTAAAGTGCTGTTAGAACACAACCACCCCTGTTTGTTTATGTATTTTCTATGGTTGCTTTTGTGTCATAACAGTAGATTGGTAGCTCCAGTAGAGACCTTATGGCTCACAAACCTAGAATATTTACCCCCTCGCTCATACATGAAAAGCTTGCCCACCCTGGAATTGAGAGTACCCAAATAAACCCACACCTATGTGAACAGCTGATTTTTAACAAAGGCGCAAAGGCAATTCACTTGAGAAAGGATAGTTTTTTCAACAAATAGTTTTGAAATAATTATCCATATATATATAAAATAACTCAAATTTCAGCTTGACACCATACATAAATATTAACTTAAAATAATTGAGACCTAAATGACTCTAAAACTATAAAACATAGGAAAAAACCTTTTTGACTTTATTTTTATTTTTTATTTTTTATTTTTTTTGAGAAGGAGTCTCACTTTGTCACCCAGGCTAGAGTGTAGTCGTGCTATGTCTGCTCACTGCATCCTCCTCTGCCTCCCGGGTTCAAGCAACTCTCCTGCCTCAGCTTCCTGTGTAGCTGGGACTACAGATGTGCACCACCATGTCTGGCTAATTTTTTTAATATTTTAGTAGAGACAGGGTTTCACCATATGCCCAGGCTGGTCTCGAACTTCTGAACTCAGATGATCTACCCACCTCGGCTTCCCAAAGCGCTGGGATTACAAATGTGAGCTACCGCGCCGGGCCCTTTGTGATTTTAGATTAAGCAAAGACTTCTTAGATACATCAAAAACACAAATTGATGAATTGAACTTTATTAAAATTAAACCTCCTGTTCTTCAAAAGACACTGTTAAAAGAATGAAAAGGCAAGCATACAAAAAAAGAATGCAAAAATCCATTTTCTAATAAAGGCCAGAGTATCTTCTTAGAACTTTCAAAACTTAATAAGAAAACAGGAAACCCAGTTGATCAATATGTTTGAACAGACACATCACCAAAGAAGATATAGCCAAGCACACACCTGCCATAGGGCCTAGCCATTCCACTCTTCACTTACCTTTTATTTTGGGGACATAGACTATGTGTTAGTTTCCTAGGATCTGCTGTGATAGAGCATCCCTTTGTTACAGTATCCCTTATCTGAAATAGTAACAGAAGTATATTGAATTTTGGATTTTTTTTTCAGATTGTGTTATATTTGCATTATATACTTACAGTTGAGCATCCCAAATCCTAAAATCTGAAATCCAAAATGCCAGAGTGCAAAACATTTTGGAATTAGAGCATTTCAGTTTTCAGATTTGGGATGTTCAATCTGTACCACAGATTGGGTGACTCAAAGTAACAAATTTATTCTCTCAAGGTTTTGGAGGCTAGGACTTAATGTAACACAGAAACTCTTTCATGTTTCTGTGAATCTTCCTTTGCCTCTCCTAGCTTCTGGTGGTAGCCATCAGTCCTTGACATTCCTTAGCTTACAGCTGCATAACTCCGATGTCTGCCTCTGTATTCACATGGTATTCTTCCTGGCTCTGTCTCTTTAAAGACACCAGTCATATTGTACTAAAGGCCTATTATCCTCCAATATAACATCCAATTAAATCTGCCCATAGAGTAACATTTTGTGGTACTGGGGTTAAGACTTCATCATATCTTTTTGGGGGAACAATTCAGCCCGTAACAAACAACAAGAAAATTAAGTTAATTGTATTGTATTTAGAACAGGGGTTGGCAAACTATAGCCCATAAGCCAAATCCAGCTGCGGCCATTTTTGTAAATAAAGTTGCATGGGAATATAGCTATGCCCACTTAATATTTACATATTGTGTATGGCTGCTTTTGCACTTTAATAATGGAGTTAACTAATTGCAAGAGAGAACTTAAAGCCCGCGAAGCCTGAAATATTTATTATCTGGCCCTTTATAGAAAATGTTTGCTAGCGTGTTTTAGAAGGTGTTAAGTGTTGTAGGAAACAAACAAACAAACAAACAGGAAAGGGGTGTAGGCAACACAGGGTGGTTAGGGAAGATCTCTATGAGGAGGTGAATTTGAGCAAAGGCTACAAGGAATTATTCCATATATATTAATATTTACTTAGGAAGATGTCCACTATATAGTGTTAAGTGAAAAACGTTATAAAACATTTCTCACTTAATATGATTTCATCTTTGTAAAATAGGAAAGTGTATATTTATACAATATAAAGTTATATAATACATGTACAGAAAATTTTGCAAGAATATCCACCAAAATGTTCATAGTGGTTATCTCTTGGTGGGATTATAGTGCACTTTCACATGGCATTTTTTCAATTTCTTTTCATTAGACATTTAAAAAATATTTTTATAAATTTAATTCCTTATGTGTTATTAAGTTATATCAAAGGCTTAATGTGTATGAAACAATAATGGAAGATTCAACTCCTTGCCTAAGTTTCAAGTTACTTCAAAGAGGAGCACTAGTACTTAAGCTAGAATTCAAGTGAACAAATCTTAAAATGAATTTTTATCTCTGGTTACATAGAATAGTTGTTAGCAGGCTTAATTTAGTGCTAGTAGAAGAAAAAAGATGTGATTGTTAAAGAACTCCTTCTGTCATAAATGTTCCTTTCATGTTTCTGTGACATTACATAGACATCAGGGAAGTTTGCATTAGGTGTGGGTGAGCCAATAATGTTTGCAAGTATATATCAAATCATAGCAGTATGGCTGGGCATGGTGGCTTATATCTGTAATCCCAACACTTTGGGAGGCTGAGATGGTCACATCCACTTGAGCTCAGCCTGGGCAACATGGCAAAACACTATCTCTACTAAAAATTAAAAAATTAGCTAAGCATAATGGTGCCACGTATAGTCCCAGCTACTTGGGAGGCTGAGGTGGGAGAATTACCTGAGCCCAGGAAGTTGAAGCTGCAGTCAGCTGTGATTGTGCTACTGCACTGGAGCCTGGGTGATGGGAGTGAGACACTGTCTCAAAAAAAAAAAAAAAAAAAGCACTAGGATATTTGAATACTCTTATACAAGTGTTTATGGGTTTATTTTATTCTGAAGCTCAGAACATATGTAAAGTGGGATACTTACTGCAAACCCGAAAGCCTAAGAGCAGACGGGGATTTTAAAAGTATACATATTATGTAATAAAATTATCAAAGCCAGCCTTCTGAACAAGACTCTCCTCTCTTTACAGTGAAACCCAATGGAAAAAGCATGACATTTAGAAGCAGAAGACTTAGCTTCAAATCCCTACTCCTTCACTTAGTGATTTTGTGATTTGGGTAAGTAATTGGTCTTGTCTGAATTTTTGATTTTTTTGTTTTGTGAAGTTCCGATAAATAATCCCTGCCCTACTCACCTAATTCTTTAGGATATTAGGAGACTAAAGTAAAATAATTTATTTGAAAACATTTTGTGTAATATAAAATAGTATCTTAGTGTTAATTGTTATGAACTCATAATTGATACTAATGGAAGAGAACAGAATGTGGATAATTGGATAATTTAAAAACTAATAATTAGTTAATTTAGTGTAGGTATTACCAATTTCTGGCAATTCATTCACAGTAACACTGTACCGTGAAAGATATATAGAAATTTTCTTCATCTTGATCCCCACTCAACTTACTCATTCAACAAGCATTATTTGGCCTTTCTATTTGGCAATTTTAGTTCATATACTATTCTACAATTGTAATAGTAATGTTACCATAGTAATAAAGTTTATATTGACATACAGTGTAATTTTCACCTGCAATGTAAATCTAAGTATATTCATGCTTTTTATTTCATCCTTAGGTTAAGTTAGAAAATGAAAAAAAAAATCACAATCCATAGGTGACAAAAATAATTTATAAGGTTTTATAAAAACCATTAAATATTTATCAATTGTAACTACTGCTTTTTCTCCCACTTGAGAAAATATGTGGAAATGAAACGCGAATGAACAACTATAGGGATAATCTTGAATTTGTTCTATTTTAAGTAAATCATTTATAAACTTTGTTTCTCTAACATTAAAAGTAGCAATACTTGTTATACATCGTCTAGCTCCTTTCTGCACACTACCATGTTATATCACTATAGTTGAGGAATGATTACAGCATTTGGTTTTCAGAAATAATCTTTCCTGTATTTATGGTTACTAGTTAGGTTTTGGCTTCATAGAAGCTTCTCAAGTAACCTGCAGATTTCAAGGAAGGATAGTGTATACAATGTATGGTTATAATATATGCCTAGAAAACTCTGCAAGAGGTGAGGCAATAGTGCTATTAATAGAATTTTAAATTAAGTATTGGTGTCACCAGAAGGAAAGGAGGGAAAAAGTAAGCAAAGTACTGTCAATTCTGTCTTTTTTTTTTTTTTTTTTTTTTTTTTGAGATGAAGTCTCACTCTGTCGCCCAGGCTGGAGTGCAGTGGCGTGATCTTGGCTTACTGCAACCTCCACCTCCTAGGTTCAAGTGATTCTCCTGCCTCAGCCTCCTGAGTAGCTAGGACTACAGACACACGCCACCGTGCCCGGCTAATTTTTGTATTTTTATTACAGACGGGGTTTCACCATATTGGTTAGGCTGGTCCTGAACTCCTGACCTTGTGATCCGCCTGCCTCGGCCTCCCAAAGTGCTGGGATTACAGGCATGAGCCACCGCCCCCGGCCATAATTCTGTCAATTTTTAAACAAGCCCCAAGTGAAGTTAACTGTATTGCATAAAATATTTTATATAGTGTTACTGTGTCTTCATCTCTTAGGTTTGGACTATGAAATCAAGTCCCATAATAGATGTTTCTTCATCACCTCTCCATGACAATCTTTTAAAAATTAGGAAAGATTACTTTCTAAATGTGAAATGTGAAATCTACCTTTGCCTAGTTCCCTTTACTTGTGTTCCATGGTACTACTCAAACAAATCTAATTGCTTTGAAGTAATCATAAATTCTTCATGGACCTCTTGTTCTGGAGCAGCTTTGTTGCAAGAATATAGTACATTTGGTTTAGCACAGTGGCTCGCACCTGTAATCCCAACACTTCAGGTGGCCAAAGAAGGAGGATCGCTTTAGGCCAGGAGTTTGGGACCTGCCTGGGCAACATAGTAAGACCCCCGTCTTTACAGAAAATTTTTTAAAAAATTAGCTGGGCATGCTGGCAAGCTGTTACATGATTAGGGAGTGCATAAAATCAAGTTAGTATGTATATTTAATAAAACAATATTGTGTTCCAAGTGTAGAACTAGGAAGCCATTTCTCAAGAAGAGTTAATAGTTTTATTTAGAAGAAAAAAATTACACATTAAGTATTTTGTCTTTAATAATTTTAGCTTTTCTTTTAGGTTCAGAGAGTACATGTGCAGCTTACATGAGTATATTGTGTGATGCTGAGGTTTGGAGTACAATTGAACTGTCACCCAGTTAGTGAGCATAGTACCCAATAGTTTCAACATTAAGTATTTATTTATTTTATTTATTTTTTGAGACAGAGTTTCACTCTGTTGCCCAGGCTGGAGTGCAGTGGCGCCATCTCTGTTCACTGCAACCTCCGCTTCCCGGATTCAAGCGATTCTCCTGCCTCAGCCTCCCAAGTAGCTAGGATTATAGGCGCCCGCCCAGCTAATTTTTGTATTTTCAGTAGAGACGGGGTTCACCATGTAGGCCAGGCTGGTCTAGAACTCCTGACCTCAGATGATCCACCCATCTCGGCCTCCCCAAAGGCTGGGATTACAGGCGCGAGCCACTGCACCTAGCCAACATTAAGTATTTTTTAATTTAAATTTATTTTTTGCATGAGTACTAAAGATTCACATGGTCAACATTCGAAGGCTGCAGAGTATATGGTGGAAAGTCTCCCTCCCACCCTGATCTCTCAAATACCCTGTCACAGCCAGTATTTGAACTTTTATCCTCCTAGAGATAGTGTATGCATATATAAAGAAACGAATGTGTGTTTTGTTTTCTTGTGTGTTATTTTGCCCGCAAATAACAGCATATGCATTGTTCTGTACCTTAACAATGTAACAGTGTATTTTAGATAACTTTATGTTTCTGTACATATAGAGCGTCCTCTTTTTTTTTTTTTTTTAATGACTACAAGTATTTACATTTACTTGGTTTTGGTGTACCATAATTTAGTGTCCCATCATAATTAGGTTTTTTCAGTCTTTTACTATTAAAAACAATGCAGTGAATAACTTTGTACCTGTGTTATTTTATTCATATCTATAGGATAAAGTAGAATCATTAGATTCAAATGTGTGTGTTTTAATTTTGATTGATACTGCCAAACTGGCTCTCTGCCTTGTTTGGGTAGAGCTTTTTTCTTTGTTTTTAAGTGAAGTCTAATTTACAAACAACAAAACTGATAGTTTTTAAAGTGCACAATGTATTGGGAAGCCTATGCCAATTTACACTATAACCTGTAGTGTGTAACAATACTTTTATTGCTTAGTTTCATAACACCCTGTTGATACCTTTTGGGTTTTTATATTTTACCAACAATAATATGTAAGAATGGTATCAGGATGATTTTTGATTTGTTTACCTTTTTTTACATACTGTAAAATAGAACTCATAAGTGTACAGCTCAGTGAGTTTATCACTGTCCAGATCAAGATAAAGAACATGGTCGGCACCCAGAATGTCCCCTTTTATAAAAATACACTTCCTCACAAAAAACAACGGCTCTGACCTCTCACCAAACATGGTAGACTTTTGCCTCTTTTTGAACTTCTATCAAATAAATCATGCAGAGCATACTTTCTTGCCTTTTTTCTCTTTTTAAATTTTTTTGTAGAGTCAGGGTCTCACTATTTTGTTCAGACTGGCCTCAAACTCCTTGCCTCAAGCAGTCCTTCCCCCCAGCCTCCCAAAGTTCTGATAGTATAGGTGTGGGCCACTGCGTCCAGCCTGTCTGAGTTCTTTCATTCTGTATTATATGTGCGATTCATCCATGATGCATGTATCTGTTACTCTTTTTCATTGCTGTGATTCAGTTACTTGAATATAGCGTAATTCGTCCTAGTGTTTAAATAGATATTTGGTTGATTTTATTTTTCATCTATTTTGAATAAAACTTCTGTAAACATTCTTGTACATGTCTTTGGAGGTATTAAGCACTCATTTCTTTTGGCTCTACCGTATCTGGGCAGATTTTGTTTGTTTTTAAGGTCTAATTTATAAACAATAAAATTCACCATTTTTTAGTTACAACTTGATAGGAAACCCATGAGTCTAACATTTCTGCATTTCTTATCAGCAAAAACCCTGATGGCTGCCTTTTTTCTGAACTTTGTTTTGAGACGGAGTCTTGCTCTGTTGCCTAGGCTGGAGTTCAGTGGCGTGACCTCAGCTCACTGTAACCTCCGCCTCCCGGGTTCAAGCAGTTCTCTGCCTCAGCCTCCTAAGGAGCTGGGATTACAGGCGGCCGCCACCACGCCTGGCTAATTTTTGTATTTTTAGTAGAGACGGGGTTTCACCATGTTGGTCAGGCTGGTCTTGAACTCCTGACCTTGTGATCCACCTGCCTCAGCCTCCTAAAGCGCTGAGATTATAGGCATGAGCCACCGTGCCCGGCCAACTTAACCTTTTAAAGAATGTTGGAAGGTAGACTCTCAGAGCCATGAAGCAAAGGACAGGTTTACTTACAGTCTTCAAAGATAGAGATAATGTCTCCCTCTAGAGTAAACGGCAGATATGCTTCCTGCACATTTTTCAAGTCTGGGGTTACTTAAGGTCTGTCTGTCTTTCCTGTGAAATAGCCTGTTCAGGTGTCATCTGACTTCACAACGCCCTGTGGCAGTTGGGACTCAAGCAGCTGGCACAAGAAAATGCTGATACTCTGACTACTGTTATGAGTAATACAGTCCTTTGTCTCTGACTCAAAAATGTCATGCCTTTTGCCAGTATCCATGACACTGTGGTAGGCTGATTTGTTAGCTTGAAAGAAAGGTAAAATCTCAGTGCCTTTGAAATAGTTGACACAGGATTCAGTGAATTTTGACAAATGTAGTCGTTTTTTTTTTTAAATAGAGTCTCTCTTTGTTGCCCAGGCTGGAGTGCAGTGGTGCGATCTCAGCTCACTGCAGCCTCTGCCTCCCAGGTTCAAGCAATTCTTCTGCCTCAAGCCTCATGAGTAGCTGGGACTACAGGCATACACTACCACACCTGGCTTATTTGTGTGTGTGTGTGTGTGTGTGTGTGAGAGAGAGAGAGAGAGAGAGAGACAGGAGTCTTGCTCTGTTGCCCACACTGGAGTCCAGTGGCGTGATCTAGGTTTACTGAAACCTCTGCTTCACGGGTTCAAACGATTCTCCTGCCTCAGCCTCCTGAGTAGCTGGCATCACAGACAACTGCCACCATGCCCAGCTAATTTTTGTATTTTTAATAGAGACGGGGTTTCACCATGTTGGCCAAGCTGGTCTTGAACTGCTGACCTCAAGTGATCTGCCCACCTCTGTCTCCCAAAGTGCTGGGATTACAGGCGTGAGCCCCTGCTCCCTGCCAGATGTATAGAGTCTTATAGTTACCACCACAATCAAGTCATAGACTATTTTTATCACTCCAGATTTCCTTTATGCCCCTTTACATGTGCCGCCTCTACCTCAGCCCTAGGCAACCCTGGATCTGCTTTCTGTCACCTTAGTTTTGCCGTATCAAGAATTTCCGAGGCACAGTGGCACAATGACTCATGCCTGTAATCCTAGCACTTTGGGAGGCCGAGGCAGGAGGGTCACTCGAGCCCAGGAGTTTGAGACAGCCTGGGCAACATAGTGAGACCCCCATCTCTTAAAAAAAAAAGAATTTCCTGTAAATAGAGTTATACAATATATAGCCTGTTGTGTCTGGCTTCGTTTATTCAGTGTAATGCTTTTGAGATTCATTTATACTACTGCGTCTATCACTAGTTCATACTCTTTTTTTTGTTTGTTTGTTTGCTGATTAGTATTCTATGCCTCTACCACTGTTTGGATGTGTGTTTATACATTCAGCATTTGGTGGGCATTTGGATTGTTTCCAGTTTGCGACTTAAGAATAAAGCTGCCGTGAACATTTGAGTATAAGTCTTGGTGTGGGCATATGTTTTTATTTTGGGGAGTACACTCTTTGGAGTGGAAATACCAAGTCTTATGGTGTGCTTTTAACTAGGTAACAAACTACCAAATTGTTTACCAGAGTGTCTGTATCATTTTGCATTCCTATCTGAATAGTTACCATTTTTAATCTCTCATTTTGAGTGAGGTTGAAAGTATCTTTTCGTATGCTTGATTTACTTGTATTTCCTTTTCTATAAACTATTCAAATCTTTTTGCCTGTTGTTCTATTAGGTGATAGAATTTTTTAGTGATTTGTAGGCATTCTTTATATATCAGGGAAAATTTTTGACCGTGCTATGAATTACAGACTTCTTTTTCCATTTGTCAGGTATCTTTTAAGGAGACGTATTATGGTGAGTTTTGCCATGTAGAAATTTGTCACTCTGAAGTTCTTAACCTCACAGTTATTTACTAATACAGGACTTCACATAAGAAACAAGATATCTCTTTTAATTAACCTTAAAGTATAGATTATGTTTTCTAGCAGTATTTTCCGTAGCCATAACTTCAGTGGGAATAAAGAAAAATAATGTGAAGACTTAAGTTTTCTACATTCGCGTAAGAATGTTACCACCTTTTAGAAACATAGCTACAGCATGGAAACGAGATTGTATCTTAAATTATGTGTATATAAGAGAAAAAACATTAAAAGTAATATTACATGTGTCTGTTGCAGAAATATCCGCACAAGATGTTGACGTTGCAGACTTGGGTAGTGCAAGCCTTGTTTATTTTTCTCACCACTGAATCAATAGGTAAGGTTCATGAAATACCCTATCTTCTAACTTCACAAATTAGGTATATATATTTTTATATTATTATATAATTAAGCTTATGTTTAATTATTAATTATGTTCATATATTCTAGGATAATCGAGAGAATAATATCTTAAATTGATTTTAATAAAAATATTCTCAATAATGTTTTTGTATAATTTGAGTTGTTAACAGTCATTCAGTAATCTTAAATGCTGTATATCAATACTAATAACTTTAAAATGGGGAAGGAAAAAAGTGTGTGGGTTGTTCTGTTTTTCAGTAAATAGGAGAAAATTTGTTAAATCTTGTTAAATTTTACATTATTCATACTACATGCTCTTTAAGTATTGACGGGCTGCTTTCTTGCGTCTCTTAAGTCCTCGTCCCCAAACTACAGTTACCCAGATATCCAGTCATTCTATAGGATCTGGCTTTTAACCCTGTGCATGCTGATTACCCTACTGATTCTTCACTTAGTTGCCTGTATTACATTTAAAATAGAATACTGGCTGGGCATGGTGGCTTACACCTGTAATCCCAGAACTTTGGGAGGCATAGGCAGGAAAATAACTTGAGTCCAGGAATTCAAGACCGGCTTGGGCAACAAAGCAAGGCCCCATCTCTTTTTTTTTTTTTAAATTAGCCAAGTGTTAGTCCATTTTCAAACTGCTATAAAGAAAGACCTGAGACTGGGTAATTTATAAAGAAAAGGTTTAATTGACTCACAGTTCTGCAGGCTGTACAGGAAGCATGGTGGCATCTGCTTCTGGGAGGCTTTGGGAAGTAGCCAATCATGGCAGAAGGCAAAGGGGTAGTGAGGCATCTCACATGGCGAGAACAGGAGGAAGAGAGAGAGAAAGGGAAGGTGCTACACACTTTTAAATGACCAGAGCTCACAAGAACTCATTCCTCATCCACAATCTCGAGGCAGTATCAAGTGAGAAATCCACTCCTATGATTTAATCACCTCTCCACCAGGCCCCACCTCCAACACTGGGAATTATGATATGACATGAGATTTGGGTGGGGGCACAGATTCAAACCATGTCACGCCTCTAGTCCCAACTACTCTGGAGGCTGAGCCAGGAGAATCATGAGCCCTGGACCTCGAGGTCACAGTGAGCCATGGTCATGCCATTGCACTCTATCCTGGGTAACAGAGCAAGACCCTGTCTCGTGAAAAATACTTACCTGTACGTGTGTGTGTGTGTGTGTGTGTGTGTATAAATAATACTATTCCAGCTCTCCCCCTTACTAGCTATAGGACCTTGGTCAGTCATTTTCTGTGCCTCAATTTCCTGATCTATGAAATGGTGATAATAATGGTCACTACCTCTTAGGATTATTAGTGAGGGTTCAAGAAGTTAATATAGAGGCCAGGCATGATGGCTCATGCCAGTAATCCAAGCACTTTGGGAGGCCGAGTTGGGTGGATCATTTGAGGTTAGGAGTTCAAGACTAGCCTTGCCAACACGGTGAAACCCCGTATCTACTAAAAATACAAAAATTAGCCAGGTGGTAGTGGCACACGCCTGTAATCCCAGATACTCAGGAGGCTGAAGCAGGAGAATCTCTTGAGCCTGGGAGGTGGAGGTTGCCGTGAGCCAAGATCGCACCACTGCACTCCAGTCTGGGTGACAGTGAAACCCTGTCTCAAAAAGAAAAAAAAAAAAAATTTCTGGACTTGGTAGCACATGCCTGAAAGTCTCAGCTACTTGGGAGGCTGAGGTGGGAGAGTCACTTGAACCCAGGATGCAGAGGTTGCAGTGTGTGGAGATTGTGCCACTGCACTCCAGTCTGGGTGGCATAGTGAGACCCTGTCTCAAAAAACAACTAAAAATAAGTTAATATAGAGGAAACATGGACAGTGCTTGGCCTACAATAAGCATTATAAAAATGATAGTTACTGCATATTTATTATAAAGGTTATTGTTGTCTTTGAATAAAAGGTTCTTTATGAAAAAAATAAATGTAATATACCAAAACCAGTCTGACTACAGTGGCTTTCATACTTACTTTGATGTGAACATCATTTTTGTAAAGTTATGTAACTATGTGGTAGCTGAGATATACCCTTGTTTCATGTTAAGCTAGTGATCAGTGAAAATTCTCAGGTGGTTTTTACATGAGTTACTCTTAAACTAGTTCTCCCTCACCCTATGTATGTTTCTTATTACCTAAATAGGGTATATTTCCTCGGTTGCTAATTTCATTTTATCAGTTTTAGCCTGTTGTTCTACTCTTTCAACATAGTTTTGAATCCCAGCATTTTCATCTGAAGTGTCAGCAGCTGTTTGTAGTCCTGTCCTCTGCTAATTTGATAAGCACGTGTGTCTATCTTTTCCCAAGTTGTGGATTAAAATGTTGAAAATAACAGGACTGCATTAGTTACCTGTTGGTCCCTCACAAATACTCCAAATCTTCAAGGCTTAAAATGATAATAATATCTCTCATGGTTTGTGTAGGACAGGACTATAGATAGGCAGGCACAATCAGACTTATTCATCTTTGTTGTACAATGTCTGGGGCCTCAGCTGCAATATTCAAACTGGGAGCTGGAGTCATCTGCAGACTCCTTCGCTTATATATCTGTTGTTGATGGTATCTGCAGGCTGAGGGCTTTGCTGGGGCCATTGTCCAAAACACCATACGTGGCCTCTTTTTATGGCCTTGGCTTTCTTACAATGTGTGACTGGGTTCTAAAGGCAGATATCCCAGGAGAGAGAAAGAAAGCTAATTGGAGTCTGTATTCTTTTAATGATCTAGCCTCTGAAGTCTCATAGCGCACTCCATTGGCTGGAGTGAATACAAGGCACCCATACAGATCTGATGTGGTTGGGGAAATGCAGTCCCCACCTCTTCATGAAAAGAGTATGCGTGACATTGTAAGAAGAATATGTGGGATGGGATAAATATGTAGGTGTGGCCATTCTTAAAATACAGTCTTCTCCAAGAATTGAGGGCGTGCACTTCAGCATATTCTACTTAAGACTACCCTCTGATTGACTTTTTTCTTAGTCAATATTTTTATATATGAGTAATCAAATATAAATATGAGTATGAACCTATAAAAGTAGCAAAATAGTAATATCTTAATGTTCATTGTAATATAAGTTACAGTATATTCTTTTTCCTTTTTTTTCTTTTTTCTTTTTTTTGAGATGGAATCTTGTTTTGTCGCCCAGGCTGTAGTGCAGTGGCGCAATCTCAGCTCACTACAGTCTCCGCCCCCCCAGGTTCAAGCAATTCTTCTGCCTCAGCCCCCTGAGTAGCTAGGATTACAGGTGCGGGTCACCACACCCGGGTAACTTTTGTATTTTTAGTAGAGACGGGGTTTCACCATGTTGATCAGGCTGGTCTAGAACTCCTTACCTCAGGTGATCGGTCCACCTCGGCCTCCCAAAGTGCTGGGATTAGAGATGTGAGCCACTGCGTCTGACTCAGTTATAGTGTATTCTAATTCACATTTCTTCATCTTGCCCTATAAACATTCAAAATAACTTTGTCAGATACCTTTCTTAATTAAAATACTTTCTTTTTACGATTTAATCTCAGCCTGGTAGCCCTTTATAAAATGGAATTAATTTGGCATGGGATGGTTTTAGTGAAGCTGTGTCTCACTTTGAAAAACGGAACATTTGCCCTTGTTTTTTTTTTTTTGAGATGGAGTCTCACTCTGTCACTCTGGCTGGAGTGCAGTGGTGTGATCTTGGCTCACTGCAAGCTCCGCCTTCTGGGTTCATGCCATTCTCCTGCCTCAGCCTCCCGAGTAGCTGAGACTACAGGTGCCCACCACAACGCCTGGCTAATTTTTTGTATTTTCAGTAGAGACGGGGTTTCACTGTGTTAGCCGCAATGGCCTTGACCTCCTGACCTCGTGATCTGCCTGCCTCGGTCTCCCAAAGTGCTGGGATTACAGGTGTGAGCCACTGTGCCCAACCCATTTCCCCATTTTTAATATTTCTCTTATTCTATGTGTAAAAATTAATCATATTGAGTCTCTAATTATATCTTATGTTTTTAGTACTCTAGAGTATATTTTATATTTAACGTCCCTATAATTACTTTAAAGAAAGTTTAACAAGTGATTTTGCCAAAGAATAAAGTGATGTCTAGGGAGTTGTAGGTTCTGACCCAGTATCACAGAGTAACTTAGTAGAGATTCTCCACTAGATGAAGGACCATACTATTGGAAATTGAGAGTAATATATGCACTAAGATTTACAGTAGACATGTATAAATAACAGCAAGATGATATAAACAGGCCACATTATAAGTTTGAAACAAAGAAATACACATTCCAGCTCTGGGTTTTACCAGCTTTATGAGAGGTCCTGGGATTCCATTTGGGGATACAATTTTGACTGCAAAAACTGTTTTTAATTTTTCCTGGGCTCACTGCAGCCTTGACCTCCTGGGCTCAAGCAATCCTCCTGCCTCAGCACCCAACCCTCACCCCCAAGTAGCTGGGACTACAGGCATGTGCACCATGCCTGGCTAATACTTGTATTTTTTTTGTAGAGATGGGGTTTTGCCATGTTGCCCAGGCTAGTAATTTTTAATCTCAAAAAAACTTCATGGGTAACTACCCAGGAACCCTACAGCAAATAGGATTCATTGAGGAAAGCCACCTTAAAATTGTGGACATTGAAGCTAGAGAAAAAGAATGAAACCATGTCAAATAGTTGGAACTTTGTCTTGATAATAGGTAGGCACTAAATAATTTAAAGTAGAAAAACGTCATAATTATTTTAGAACAGTAACCATGACAGTAGTACGTAAGATAAACTGGGAAGGAGGTCAGACTGATATAATACAGTGCCCTGTGCTTCAGCAGTCAAAGTAGCATTGGAAAGAAGAGATTGGATGCTTATTAAGCATATAGAACCAACAAAGTGCAATATTGTTAAGTTGGAGGTTAGAGGAGGCTGATGAGAGATGTTGAAAGATGACTACAGAGTATCTGGCCTAGATGTCTGGATGGGAGTGGTAGTGTTAGCAGAGGCAGAGAAATAAAAATAAAAAATAGTAAGTTTGAAGAGATTATAATACATATAGTTTTGGACATGCTCATTTAAAAATAGCTATGGGATATCTCAGGTAGATATATGTCTAATGGGCTGTTGAAGATATATGTCTAATGGGCATGGGGGTTTAGTGCTTACAGATGGGGATTGAGATGTCATCAACGTGGAGTAGGTGATAGGTAAAGTGTATAGTTGTGTTTAATTTTTTTTTACCTGATGTGATTCTTTGTGTTTTGTTTGCTTTGTTTTGTTTTGTTTTTTGAGACTGGGTCTCACTCTGTCTCCCAGGCTGGAGTGCAATGGCATGATCTCAGCTCACTGCAACCTCCACTTCCCAGGTTCAAGTGATTCTCATGCCTCAGCCTCCCAAGCAGCTGGGATTACGGGTGCCCACCCCGACACTCGGCTAATTTTTGTATTTTTAGTAGAGATGGCGTTTTACCATGTTGGTCAGGCTGATTCTTTGTTTTTAAATAGGGGATCTCATCCCATGCATTTATTTTCACTCCGTTGTCCAGGGTGGAGTGCAGTGGCTCACTACAACCTTGACCCCTTGGGTTCACACCATCATCCCACTTCATCCTCCCGAATAGCTGGGGCTATAGGCGTGCACCACCATACTCGGCTATTTTTTTTTATTTTTAGTACAGATGGCGTCTCCCTATGTTGCCCAGGCTGGTTTCAAACTCCTGAACTCAAGCGAT
This sequence comes from Papio anubis, assembly GCF_008728515.1. Taxonomy (NCBI): domain Eukaryota; kingdom Metazoa; phylum Chordata; class Mammalia; order Primates; family Cercopithecidae; genus Papio; species Papio anubis. Next base: position 50,637,163 of record NC_044980.1, on the reverse strand, counting down.
CCTCTTGCCTCGGCCTCCCAAAAGTGCTGAGATTATAGACGTAAACCACCACACCCAGGCCCATGCATTTATTCTTAAAACTAAACTATTTGGCCATCTTGTTCTATTCTTCCTGTTTTGTATTGGTCCCTTGCTGTTTCCTTTGTTGTCTGAGTTTTGATGTGTGGACAATGTATACTGTCTGTCTGTGACCCCCAACTGTACTCCACAATAGCATTCAGGACTGTAGAGGAGACTACCACTGCCTGTTTTCTGGAGAGTTTAGTTTAGACCTGGGGTCTAAGTGGAGGGACAGGATAGGTTGTGGGGCAAGTATGAATAATGCTGCAGGCAGTCTGTGTTTCTTAAAGAAATAGTTTATACCATGAGCTATAAAGCATGAATGGGTTTTTCTTAATTCAGCTCTATTATCCTTATAATTTTTGTATTTCTTTACACACTCAGGCATTAAATTCTAACCATATTAATTTTCAGTTGTATATTGTCTTTTTCTGTGTCTTTAGGGATATTTTAGTGAAGGTTGAGGGACTGACTCTATATTGAGTGCTACCAGCTAGATAATCATTTTGTACCACAAAAATTCAGTCCATTTATATATTTTCTATTGTTCCTTTTTAGGTGAACTTCTAGATCCATGTGGTTATATCAGTCCTGAATCTCCAGTTGTACAACTTCATTCTAATTTCACTGCAGTTTGTGTGCTAAAGGAAAAATGTATGGATTATTTTCATGTAAATGCTAATTACATTGTCTGGAAAACAAACCATTTTACTATTCCTAAGGAGCAATATACTATCATAAACAGAACAGCCTCCAGTGTCACCTTTACAGATATATCTTCATTAAATATTCAGCTCACTTGCAACATCCTTACATTTGGACAGCTTGAACAGAATGTTTATGGAATCACAATAATTTCAGGCTGTAAGTTTTGTTTTTGTCTTATTTCAGACTTTGTCATGACTATTGAACTGCATCTTTAATGTTGTCCTTTCCTCTTTATAAAATGTAGTAATTGTGGACTTAGTGACTTGGACATGTTTGGTTTTTAAAAAATAAGCTTAGAAGTAGGAACTACAAGTCTCCTGTCTTTCCTGAAAGTGAAGCAGTTTCAGTTTACTAGAGAAATATTTGACATGAGACCCCCCACCACAAGAAAGTATTGTTGAATTGACGTAAAGATGGTAATTCTCAGTATCCCTTAATTGCTGAGAAAATGCACATGTAAAGCAGCTACCTGAAGAAAGTGAACAAATACTGGAGTAAATCCTTTTTTTCTTTTTTTCTTTTTTTTTTTTTTTGGTGACAGAGTCTCACTCTGTCACCCAGGCTGGAGTGCAGTAGTGTGATCTCAGCTCACTGCAACCTCCACCTCCCAGGTTCAAGCAATCCTCCTGCCTCAGCCTCCCAAGTAGCTGGGACTACAGGCATGAGCCACCACGCCTGGCTAATTTTTCATATTTTTAGTAGAGATGGGGTTTCGCCATGTTGGCCAGGCTGGTCTCAAACTCCTGACCTCAGGTGATCCACCTGCCTCAGACTCCCAAAGTGCTGAGATTACAGGCATGAGCCACTGTGCCTGGCCTTGGAGTAACAAAGTAAACAAAATAAACTTACTGTGATCCAAAAGTGGGTTATCTAATTTGTGGATCACCCAGACTTTACTGTTTTGGCATTTGCTTTTCTTCCAGCAGAGTTTGGGAAAGCAATAAGAAGAGAAATACAAATGAATCATTTTGACTTCTACTTAATTGCCTCTTACAAACATATGTAAATATTACTTTTAAAAATACACTTAATGGAGAAATCAGTTGATATTTTTTCCAGTTATAAATGAAAGTTGATTTTACGTAGAAAATTAATGTGAAGCAAACCAGTTGATGACAGTTAGGATGGATGTATATGTATTACTACCTAAAAAGAAGTGTAAGAGTTGGGATAGAAAAGAAATTTTCATCAACCTTTCATTGTGTTCATACTTTTTGCTTGGGTTTAATTTTTTTCATCTAATCTAGATGACAAATACCTTGGGTAGTATATAAATTGCATAATATTTGTGGATACAAAGCTTTCTGAAAGATGTTAATTAATCCCTTTTAGTGCCTCCAGAAAAACCTAAAAATTTGAGTTGCATTGTGAATGAGGGAAAGAAAATGAGGTGTGAGTGGAATCGTGGAAGGGAAACACACTTGGAGACAAACTTCACTTTAAAATCTGAATGGTATGTTATTTTAAATTTGTTTCATGTTAGATTTATTAAGTTAGTCATTTTTGCTGGAATTTTTATTTTACCAAGTAATAATATTAAATGCTATTTTAAAACATTTAAATTTTTATTTTGTAACATTTCAAATACATCTAAAAGCAGAGGCCAGGCGCGGTGGCTCACATCTGTAATCCCCAAGGCGTGGTGGCTCACGCCTGTAATCCTAGCACTTTGGGAGGCTGAGGCGGGCAGATCACTTGAGGTCAGGAGTTCAAGACCAGCCTGGCCAACAGGGCAAAACCCCATCTCTACCAAAAATACAAAAATTAGCCAGATATGGTGGTAGGTTCCTGTATTCCCAGTGACTCAGAGGTTGAGGCAGGAGAATCACTTGAATCCAGGAGGTGGAGGTTGCACTGAGCCAAGATCACGCCACTACAGTCCAGCCTGGGTAACAGAATGAGACTTCATCTCTAAATATACAAACAGATAAATAAAGTAGAAAGAATAGCGTAATAAATACCCATACGTACCCATCATTCAGCTTCAACACTGGTCAGCTCATGACCAGTCTTATTTCAAAGGTACTCTTTGCCCATATTGTCTTGAAGAGAGAATCGCAGACATATCATATCATTTCATCCAAAAATACTTCAGTACACATCTCTAAAAGATAAGGACATTTTAAAAAAAGTGTAACAACATACCATTGTTACACTCAAATATAAAATATTACATTTTCAGTTAGTGTTGATTTCCCCCATTGTTTCATAAATATGTGTATATGTGAATTTATGTCATGTGTCTCTTAAACTATAGGTTCTATTCTTTTTCCTTACAATTCAGTTGTTAAACTGTTATACATTGTACATTGTTTAACATATTCCCTTGTCTTTTTTTTTTTTTTTTTTTTTGAAATGGAGTCTTGCTGTGTCACCCGGGCTGGAGTATAGTGGCGTGATCTCCGCTCAGTGCAACCTCAGCTTCCCAGGTTCAAACAATTCTCCTGCCTCAGCCTCCTGAGTAGCTGGGATTACAGGCGTGTGCCACCATGCCCAGCTAATTTTTTTTTTTTGTATTTTTAATGGAGACGGGTTTCACCATGTTGTTCAGGCTGGTCTCGAACTTCTGACCTCGTGATCTGACCGCCTCCGCCTCCCAAAGTGTTGGGATTACAGACGTGGCCACCACACCTGACCCCCTTGTCTTTTTCTTTCCAAAAAATTGCTGTTAGATCTACAAATTTCATCAGATTTGGGTTTGATTTTTTTCCCCCCCAAAAAAATATTTTGTAGGAGTGATATGTACTTCTATCAGGAACGACCAGATAATGTTTCACTGTTTTTCTTTTTTCTGATATTAAGATTGAGCAGTGGTTTTGGGTGTTGTCAGCCTTATTCCTTTATTTTACTAAGTTTCACATTTGTTTTTTCCAAACAGATAAACTGAAAGAATTTTACAGTGAACACTCTTGCATACCCATCACCTAGATTCTACAATTAACATTTTACTGTATTTGCTTTATCACCTATTTATCTATGCTTCCTTCTCTCCATCTCTCAATCGATCTCTTTTTTATGTATTTCATAGTGAGTTGCAGTCATTAATATATCTCACCCTTAATCACTTCAGTATTTCATAGTGAGTTACAGTCATTAATATACCTCATTCTTAATCACTTCGGTATTTACATGAACTAGAGTTCAGTATAGTTTTCAGATAAAGTTTACATATAGTGAAAACACAGATCTTAGTGTATCATTCAGTGAGTTTTGACAAGTGCAGACACCTGTGTAACTCAAATCAGTATCAAGACATAGAACATTACTAACACACCCAGAAAGTTCCCTCCTGCTCCTTCCCAGCCAGTCTCAGCAACTGCCCCACCCCATGAGCAACTACCTGTCTGATATTCTTCACCATAGATTATTTTTTCCTGCTACAGAATGTTTCATATAAATGGGATCATATAGTATATACTCTTTTGTGAAAAGTTTTATAACTCAACAGAATGTTTCCAAAATTTAACCATATTGTTTTCCCACTAGTATTTCCCTTACAGCTTTGAGCAGTCATCCTGATTATAATTTGTATGTAAATTACAAAACTGTGGTATTCTGTGTTTTGTTTGTTTTAGCTGAAATACTTAAAGAGAAACTTGCCTTTATCAGCTGTGGTTTACCCTGAAGTACAGTTCAGATAAGAGAAGCAAGATAGGTTTAATATTTTTCCTTAATTACCAGTTTTATAATTAGTTGATTACCTAGTATCCTCCAAAGGTACCAAAGGTAGATAATGAGGGCTTTTCTTTCTCATTATGAATGTATATTTAAACATATTTGTTGTGTTTTAATTCATTATGGATTGTCCCATCTTTGATCAGTGGCACGTTATTCAAATTGGCTCGTTCATCCTTTTTTTTTTTTTTTTTCCCTGAGACAGAGTTTTGCTGTTTTGACCAGACTCTAGTGAAGTGGCGTGATCTTGGCTCACTGCCTCCCAAGTGGCTGGGTTTATAGGCACCCACCACCACTTAACACAACTTCCTTAGCCTTTAATAGCTCTCTGATACAACATGCTTTTTTACAGGCTCATCTTATGTATTTCCTCACCCAGACCTGGAATCAACCTTTTCCCAAAACTCTCTGGTTTCATTTAGTGTGAAATAATATTTATAGACTACAATCTGGGTGCTACAGGAATTCATCACTACTGGTTTGTCATAGTTTTTAGATTTTTTTCAGTCAAAAGAGTTAGGACATGTTTTGTGATATGAGATATAATACAGCTTTTAAAAATACGAATTCATACTGATATTTTCAGTTTAAAATTAGGACTATAGGTTTTTACATAATTACATTCACCTGACATCTACATCATCTTTCTTATGAACTGAAAAACATAGTTCAAAACAACGCTAACATAATTATTAATTTGCTTTAACCTATGGTTAATACAGCAGCTGCAGAATAATAACACCAGTATTAGCACCAACAAAATGTTTACTAAGAATGATTTTAAGACTGTTTTTCTCTATGAAGGATGTGTAGTAGTCAAATTACTGTGTTTTAATGTTACTTGAATAGTTCCTTTCTATGTGGTTATACTACATCCTCAGTACACAAGTTCTTATGTTTCATTTTGCTTTTGATTTTTAGGAATTTTTCTTAATAATTATATAAAACAATCCAAAAAGTCAAATATATTAATAGTATTAAGACATGTTCAGAAAAGTCTATATTCTATTCCTGAATCCTCTGCCTTATTTCCTTCTTCTCCTTAGAGGCTGACTGTTTTTCTTTTGGTTCAATTTGGGGTTTGGTTTATCCTTCTATTTTTAAAAAGAGTGTTATACATAAATATTTTTAATTGAGGCATAATTTATATAATTAAAAATAAATATAGTAATATTGCTTGGAACTTTCCATAGTGATAGAAATCAGAAAGTAGTTGCCTAAGTTTGACTAGAAAGAGGCCAAGAGACTTTAGCTCTCAGACTAAAGGCGCAGGGGTGATAGAAATTCTTACCCCTAACCTCCTGTCACCTAGCATATTGTGCTTAAAGAAATTTCTGGTACAGTAAGGGTTCTGTTTTAGGAAAAAGAAAAAACAGCACTGGGATCACAAGGAAATAATTTTTGGAGAGGAATCAGTGGGGATGGAGCCTAAAATTTTAAAGCACAATATTTTTAGACTACAAATTTGAAAATTTTATGTCTTAAGATATAGATCAAAGTCAATTTTAAAGAAAGGTTAATTTTTAAGAAATTTTGTTAGTGATCAACAATTTATTGCAAAGTTTGCCACAACAATCTAAGTCTCTCATCAAATTCTTTGCAAGTAGTTTTTTTCACTCTGATTTTTTCAGATGTGTTTTTAATGACTGATTCTTCAATTTTTTGTATTTAGGGCAACACACAAGTTTGCTGATTGCAAAGCAAAACGTGACACCCCCACCTCATGCACTGTTGATTATTCTACTGTGTATTTTGTCAACATTGAAGTCTGGGTAGAAGCAGAGAATGCCCTTGGGAAGGTTACATCAGATCATATCAATTTTGATCCTGTATATAAAGGTAGTTATAAACCTGAATTTGAGAGTTTATTTGACACTGTAGTAGTTTATAAATTAAAGTAGTTTTTATATTTAGATTTTTTTAGATTTTAATGTAGATTTTTAGACTTTAATGTAGTTTTTAGATTTTAAATTTTAGATTTTAATTAATGTAGATTTTAGATTTTAATTAATGTAGAAACAAGCATTTATTTATCTTAATGATTTTTATGAAGTAATTTTATCAATAATATCAAATAGAATTGGGAAAACGAAAAATATCCATAATCCAACCACACTTAACAGCTGTTTTCACTTTGAATATTTTCTGTTCTCAAACATCTTACACCATTGTAATTACAGTATGTATGTTCCATTTTTATTCTCTTTTTTAAAAATTTGATATCATAGGTATTTGTCTTTTGACATATGAACCTGAAGAGATTAATAAATGTAGTAAACTAACAAGGAAAACTAAAGATTCCTTGGAAGTCTTTTTTGTTTCCATTATAAGGTATATAGCATAGCATAATTTTCAGAGAATTTAGTTCATTTGGTAAGGATAAACGAATATTGTAAAATAAAGGAAGGACAATATAAAGAGTATATTTGAGTTTCTATATGAAATTGTAAAACATAGTAAACCTTAGGATTTATTTTATTTTTCAGTGAAGCCCAATCCGCCACATAATTTATCAGTGATCAACTCAGAGGAACTGTCTAGTATCTTAAAATTGACATGGACCAACCCAAGTATTAAGAGTGTTATAAGACTAAAATATAACATTCAATATAGGACCAAAGATGCCTCAACTTGGAGCCAGGTAAATTGAAAGTTACTGTTTGTTCAAATAGTCCTTCTTTCAGCCCTCTAATCTTAAAAAGGTTCAGTCATTTTCTAAATGTCTTTAAGTTTCTGGTTATGTGAAATATTTTGCTTGACACCTCTTCTGGGTCTTTATTTCAAACAAGGGGAATCAGGAAGATATCCAGATAGATAATACAGCTTTGCTAAATACAGTAGCCTTTAAGTAAAACATGAAAATGATATAGGGTGATAGGAAATGGCTTTTCTTTTTTTTCTTCTAGAGACAAGGTGTCCATTTGCCCAGGCCGCTGGCTCACTGCAATTTCAAACTTGAGCTTAAGTGATCCTCCTGCCTTAGTCTCACTACAGGTGTGCACCACCACACCTGGCTTTTTAAAATTATTATTACATTTTTGTGGAGATGGAGTCTCACCATGTTGCCCAGGATGGTCTCAAACTGCTAGCCTTAAGCGATTATCCTACCTTGGCCTCCCAAAGTGCTGGGGTTACAGATGTGAGCTACCACTACCAGCCTAGAAATGGCATTTTTGATATGAGATACAAACAATACAAGTAATAAGAAGCAAGTTAAGTGGAGGAGCAAAAATAAAGAGATTATAAGGATAAGGTAGCTAGTGTAGGGATTGGTGTGCTGTAGTTCACCAAAATCAGCCTGTGACTTGTTTTTGTAAATAAAGTTTTATTGGAACACAGCCACACTCATTTCTTTACATATTGTCTCTATTTTTATTCTACAGTGGAATTGTTGAGTAGTTACAAAGAGACTATCTGGCCTGCAAGCCTAAAATATTAGTAACTATTTTATCTACCTTTTTATAGAAAGTTTGTTAACCACTGAGGTAGAGGAAGGGATTGGTAGGGAACTTGTAGGACTGAAAAGGATAGATGATGCTGCTGGCAAAAGAAATACTTGGAGCTTTTAAAAAGGCTATCACCATAGCATTCAGCTATCCATACTCTTCTCTGTTTTGATTCCATTTATCACAAACAGTATGTCTTTGCTTTTGTTGCTCTGGTCACAGTGAACTTGTAAGGGAATTGGGCTGATGACTTTACTACTTGTCTCCTTACCCCACTTATCTAAAGGGCTGAGAATACAATCAGAAAAAGCAATAAAACAAAATTGGATTAATGCTTCATGTTGTACAGAGAATATACATACCTGAAGTTCTTCAAAATGTGATATTAAGTACAGAATCTTAATTCAGTGCTACAAAAAAGACTGACATTTATTTTGTATCCAATATTAAATTATTAGAGTGATATGACCAGTTATTTATCTATATTTAATCTCCTCTTTTTATCTGAAAGCCAAGTTTAAAAGCCAGGAAAACTTTTGTTTTTCTTGTTTGGGCTGGATATCTTCCTTTTGCCCATCCACATCTATACTGTACCCTTCTCTTTGTTGTGTCATGCTGACCTGTATAGATTTCATCTGTGGATTCCCATTCTTTGTAGCTTCCTTGTGACTGGTTAATGGAAGGAAGGGACTAGGCAAGAGAGAAGACAGATAGAAGAACAGTGAAATTGGCATGTTGATTTTCCCCGCTTCTTCCTGGGAGCTGGCCGTCTTTTTTTTCTTTTTTTCTTTTTTTTTTGAGTTGGAATTTCACTCTTGTCACCCAGGCTAGAGTGCAATGGCATGATCTTGGTTCACTGTAACCTCCATGTCCAGCTAATTTTTGTATTTTTAGTAGAGATGGGGTTTCACCATGTTGGCCAGGTTGGTCTCGAACTCCTAACCTCAGGTGATCCACCCACCTCAGTCTCCCAAAGTGCTGGGATTACAGGTGTGAGCCACCGCACCCGGCTGGCTGTCTTTCAACTTAAGGTCACTGCCTGTCAAGTCAGCCCTCTCTAGCTGACCTTCTTTCAGGTTCTGGTACTTCTCCTCATCCCTTTGGGCCTAGAGGTAGAAACAGCTCTAAGCACCAGAGTACTAACTGCACTCTCTAAGGATCCATATACTCTGCACGTAGTCCCTTTATGAAGCCCTCCTTGAATTATTCTAAGTGGAGTGTACCATCTGTTTCCTGCAGAAATCCTAAGCTATAGGCCCTGTGGAAGAAATAAAGGGAAAAAAGGAAAGATAATAGATGTTTCCATACTCCTCAAACTTAATAACTTTACTGATTTGGACTGCTTTTTAACTTACACTTATTTCTCTCCAGAGGTTGAGTTTAATGTATTAGTCTTGTTTCAGTAAAATAGTTTCGGGAGGCTGAGGCAGTAGAATCACTTGAACCCAGGAGGCAGAGGTTGCAGTGAGCTGAGATCACGCCATTGCACTCCAGCCTGGGCCACAGAGGGAGACTCTGTCTCAAAAATAAATAAATAAAAATAGTTTCTAGGCTGGGCGCAGTGACTCACGTCTATAATCCCAGCACTTTGGGAGGCCGAGGCAGGTGGATTGCTTGAGGTCAGGAATTCCAGACCAGTCTGGCCAACATGGTGAAATCTCGTTGATACTAAAAAATACAAAAAATAGCTGGGAGTGGTGGTGGGTACCTGCAATCCCAGCTACTCAGAGGCAGAGGCAGGAGAATCGTGTGAACCTGGGAGGTAGAGGTTGTGGTGAACCAATATCACAGCACTGCACTCCAACCTGGGCAACAGAGCAAGGCTGTGCCGCAGAAAAAAAAAGTTTCTAAATTTTAACACAACTTAGAAGACCTTACTAATTGAGATTTTCTGTTGGTTGATTTGCTTTTTTTCAGATTCCCCCTGAAGATACAGCATCCACCCGATCTTCATTCACTGTCCAAGACCTTAAACCTTTTACAGAATATGTGTTTAGGATTTGCTGTATGAAGGAAGATGGTAAGGGATACTGGAGTGACTGGAGTGAAGAAGCAAATGGGATCACCTATGAAGATAGTAAGTAAATAAGTATATGAAGAAGTAAAACTATTGGAATTCCATCTGTGAATTGGTTCTGGTTTTAATAATATAGCCTCATTGCTTCTTGGTTTGTGATCATTTTATTCAAACTGCAGTATTTTATGTTTTCATTTTTAAGGACATTAAGATGTAAAATTTAATATGGATCATTGATAGTATAAGTCTGTTTGATACCTAATTAAATTATCATGGAGGCCAGGTGGGGTGGCTCACGCCTATAATCCCTGTACTTTGGGAGGCTGAGGTGGGCAGATCATAAGGTTAGGAGTTCGAGACCAGCCTGGCCAATATGGTGAAACCCCTTCTCTATTAAAAATACAAAAATTAGCCATGCGTGGTGGCGGGCGCCTGTAGTCCCAGGTACTCGGGAGGCTGAGGCAGGAGAATCGCTTGAACCTGGGAGGCGGAGGTTGCAGTGAGCCAAGATCACACCACTGCACTTCAGCCTGGGTGACAGAACAAGACTCTGTCTAAAAAAAAAAAAAAAAAAAGTCATCATGGAATGGTGACTTAGATAATCAGAAAACCGTTGACTTAACTGTTGATAAGTCTAGAACATTTTACTCAAGGAGACTTCTCCAGAGATACTTCTAACTAGAGAATCATCCTGAATCATTAAAATCACACAGTCTAGCAAACTATACCTTAGATCCTCACTATCAAAAAGATATTTGTATTATACCTTTTATTCATTTTTTTTCTAATAGCATTTGATAAGCCCCTGGGAAGCAGTTGATCCTGGAATTTTGGTTGGTTAGTTTTTATTTTCCCTTTTTCTCCTATAGATAATGTATATGGTATAGAATTTAAAAGGCACAAAAAGAGTGTAGAGTCTAAAGTAAGATCTTCACTGCAAAGCAGCTGATGTTACTAAGTTCAAGAAATAATCCTGTGGCATAGATTTTTCATTTTGAGACCTTCCTATCACAGACTCATCTCTTAGTTATCAGTGGCAGTAGCTGTGGCTGAAAAAAATCCCCTACCACCTATATCCCTTTACTTCCAGCTCTTCTAGAGGTTTAGGTCATGTGACTTGAGAATGTCAAAGGCAGAAAAGTACCCTCCTCCCCTAAGAATTTTCTCTAACTCATAAATGCTGAGAAAGAAAGCAATTTTGCTATTGCTGCTTTGGGAGTCCTCAGCCAGATTGCTTTGTCTTAACCAGGAATCCTTAAAATGAGATACATGGGGAGGAGTTAATGAAATACTTACAATATTGTGGTTAGTGCCTGTGTGCGTTTTTAATGGACAAATGTACATAATCTTCGTCAAATCAATGAGTGAATGAAGTCTCTGGGTTCTCTTTATGTTAGGAAATATTTCCAGCTCTTTTTTTTTTTTTTTTTTGTAATTTCATGTTCTTTATTCTGTGTGGGTGCTGCACTGTAGTCATGTGAATTTATGTATTTGAACTTCTGTACCAGCAGCCTTTTTCCCAACCTTCCTGGTCTGCCTGTCCTATCCTTTCTGTTTTGTTGTCTGTAATTGCCTCTTCATGGTTAACATATCAGTACCTAGATTTTTTTGTTGTTTTTTGGAAATAGTGCCTTACTCTGTTGCCCAGGCTGGAGTGCAGTGGCATGAATACGGCTTACTGCAGCCTCAACCTCCAAGGCTCAAGCGATCCTCCTGCCTTAGCCCCCAACGTCACTGGGACTACAGGCACGCGCCACCATGCCCAGCAAATTTTTGCATTTTTTTGTGGAGACAAGGTTTTTCCTTGGTGCCCAAGCTGGTCTTTAACTACTGAGCTGAAGTGAACCACATGCCTCGGCCTCCCAAAGTGCTGGGATTGCAAGCACAAGCCACTATACCCAGCCTCACTGCTTAGATTTTATTCAACTCCTTTCTTATTCTACTGACTACCATATCTTGCTATTATATTTATAAAAATTTTGAGAAACCAGTTAATGCCATTGATTTTTTAAAGACAAACTTTTTACAATAAAAAGCTTAACAATGATAAGTAAAAATGAAATGTCAGTTGATATTACTTATTGCTAAAAATTAAATACTACTCTACATTTAATGGCTACTATAAAAGTTTTAAAAAATAAATACTGCAGGTATTTTTAAAACCAAATTTAATTACTGGTATTTAACAATTTATGTTTTGGCTGGATATGGTGGCCACACCCCAGCTACTTGGGATGCTGAGGTGGGAGGATCACCTGAGCCTAGGAGCTGAAGGTTATAGTGCGCTACAGTCATCCACTACACTCCAGCCTGGGCAACAGAGCCAGACACTGTCTCTGGAAAAAAACACTGTTTTATGGAGTGCTTTTTCAGATGGTTAGTGATTATCATAACAATACTATGCATTTGTTTTTATTACATCCCATCACTCTCAATCATCCTTACATAAAGTAATAAACTTATTTTAGTACATTATCTTAATTTGTTTTATTATTCCTATGAATATTTAAGCAATGAATGATAAGCAATGTGTTTAAATAGATTTTCCAGTTTGATTTTCAGCGATAAGTAGTATCAACTTATATTTATTTCATTTTTATTTTTCACTGTTAAAAACTTTGTTTCAAAAAGTTCATTTTTTCTTTAAAAATCATACAAACTAATTTTTCAAAATTTTTATAATCAGAAGACCTGGTATTTAATAGAATAAGAGAGGAGTTGAATAAAATCTAAGCAGTGATGTGTTGATCATCAAGAGGCAATTACAGATGACAAAACAGAAGTGAGGACAGGCAGACCCAGGAAGGCTGGGAAAAGGCTGCTGGTACAGGAGATTCAAGTAGATAAATACACAAGAATACAGTGCAGTATACAAACAGAATAAAGAGCATGAAGTTATAAGAAAGAATGATGCGTATTTAGTTGTTGCTCAGGATACATTTTTACCTTTACAATTTTGAGGTTAGAAAAGAGTTCCAGTATAATTGGAATCATCAGGCTATCACCCTGACTAAAGGAAGAGCCCGGTGTGTTACGCTAGGGTGGGAAAATGCTGGTATAAAGAGGTAGAGACACCATGCAGTTGAAGGGCAAGAGTACTAAGAACAAAGTAAAAATAATTTGCAGAATCTTATTTTACTGTTAAAACCTTTTTATTTTAAGAAGTTTATGTCTTTTCTTTAGGACCATCTAAAGCACCAAGTTTCTGGTATAAAATAGATCCATCCCATGCTCAAGGCTATAGAACTGTACAACTCATGTGGAAGGTAAAAAATCACATTTATAGTCCTTTATCTCTTGTAAATCTTTTTTTTTTTTCTTTTTGAGACGGAGTCTCACTCTGTTGCCAGGCGGGAGTGTAGTGGCGTGATCTTGGCTCACTTCAACCTCCGCCTCCCGGGTTCAAGTGATTCTCCTGCCTCAGCCTCCCAAGTAGCTGGGACTACAGGTGCGCGCCACCACACCCAGCTAATTTTTGTGTTTTTAGCAGAGATGGGGTTTCACCATGGTGGCCAGGATGGTCTTGATTTCTTGACCTCGTGTTCTGCCTGTGTGGGCCTCCCAAAGTGCTGGGATTACAGGTGGTGAGCCACCACACCCAGCCCTTATAAATGTATTTTGTATGGTATTATGAGTGGAGGTCTTTTAAATAAATTTTTATTCATCTTAATAGCAAAGCATTTGATTACTATTTTTACTAAATAGAAAGGTAATGCTTTATATATATTATGTAGAAGTCAGGTTCATGAACTACAAATAATACCTTACAGGTATTTAATTACAGTTCTGTGAAAGTGTAAGTTCTATAAGAAGAGGGATGTTGTTTTGTACTTTGGAATTTTCCGGAGTACCTCAGAAAATAATAAAAGTTTGTGATAATTAAAATGTATGCTGATAAGTGCATGAGTAGATCATACTAAAAAAGAAGGTAGAAAAATACTCAAGCATAAAATAAATAATTTAGGCCTACGTAGCCACAGTGCAGAATTGCATACAGAACCAAAAGCTAACAGAATGATGCTACTTACCCTCTTTTAGTTGAGGTCATGCTTTTACTCTTCATTTAGTATGTACTAGTTTTATTTCAGAACCGAATTTAAAATGAGATTGTGAATCCTTTGCAGTTAAATATTTAGAGATTTGACATGATGGCACGATTTGTGAATATGAAGAAAAACTGATTTTTATTCAAGATTTATGAAATTGTTTTTAAAAATAAACTATTTTATTACAGACATTGCCTCCTTTTGAAGCCAATGGAAAAATCTTGGATTATGAAGTGACTCTCACAAGATGGAAATCACATTTACAAAATTACACAGTTAATGACACAAAACTGACAGTAAATCTCACAAATGATCGCTATGTAGCAACCCTAACAGCAAGAAATCTTGTTGGCAAATCAGATGCAGCTGTTTTAACTATCCCTGCCTGTGACTTTCAAGGTTTGTATCTATGAGATGGAGCCTGACTCTTGGATGGAAAAGTGGTGGTTAGGTATGGACAGGGCTCCCATAAAAAACATGAGTTATCTAAGACTGTCTCCTCAGTATCAGGGATAATCACTGTTTTATTTTTTAATTTTTAAAATTTTATAAATAATGATTATTTTCTTTATTTTAGAGACTGGGTTTTGTCGGGTTGCTCAGGCTGGTGTCAAACTCCTGAGCTCAAGCAATCTCCCCTGGCCTCCCAAAGTGCTGGGATTACAGGCATAAGCCACCACACCCAGCCAATGATTGCATTTTTAGGAATCAGTCAGCAGACAAATTTCATCAGGATGGAAGAAACATTTCCATCACTACATGCTCACTTAAACTTCGCAGTAAGCTACTTCATTCATTTAAGCATATTCTGGTTACTTACCTGGTTTTTAAAATATTATTTCAAGATTTTGAGAACTTTGTATACATACGACTGAAATATGTTTATCTGTAGTTTTATTTGTAGCTTTCAAAGAAGAAAAATTGCAATTACAAACTTACAAAACATTTGAAGAATTTAGGGAAAGCAAATTTTTTTTTCTTTTTGAGACAGTCTTGCCCTTTTGCCTAGGCTGGAGTGCAATGGCACAATCTCGACCTCTGCCTCCTGGCTTCAAGTGATTCTTGTGCACCAGCCTCCCAAGTAGCTGGAATTAAAGGCACGCACCACAATGCCTGGCTAATTTTGTATTTTTAGTAGAGACGGGGTTTCACCATGTTGGCCAGGCTGGTTTCGAACTCCTGACATCAAGTGATCTGCCCTCTTCGGCCTCCCAAAGTATTGGAATTACAGGAATGAGCCACAATGCCCAGCGGGGAAGCAAAATTTAAGTTTAAAAATTAATTGACTACTTTACCTGTAAGTTATAATAAAGTGCTTTTATGCAAGGAAATATATGTTATATGCTACAAAAATTGATAAATCACATGTTTTGGAAATGACTGTAAAATATGGAAATTTCAAATTTGTGAATACTTATTATTTAAATATTCAAACTTTGTTTTAAAGCTACTCACCCTGTAATGGATCTTAAAGCATTCCCCAAAGATAACATGCTTTGGGTAGAATGGACTACTCCAAGGGAATCTGTAAAGAAATATATACTTGAGTGGTGTGTGTTATCAGATAAAGCGCCCTGTATCGCAGACTGGCAACAGGAAGATGGTACTGTGCATCGCACCCATTTAAGAGGTATACCTGACTAGAAACATTTAAGTTGATATCCTTTTTCTAACTCTTTAGGCAGCTTTTTATTTTGCTTATAGTGTTGTGGTCCATTGAAAAGACTTCCAGTTTATCGTAGCCTCACTACTTACTAGATGTGTGACTTTCTGCAAGTCATACTTAACCTCTCTGAATTACAGTCTCTTTATGAACAGAGTGGGGTTAATACTTTCTTCTTTTTGTACCCCAATATGATTTTATCGTCAAGGGGAAACTCCTAAAACTACAGAGTATAGAGAAATATAATAGTCCGAACTTTGCTGTTGATAGTTGTATGTTCTCTGTACCGAACACCCTCATTCTTCAGATGAGAAAATAGTTTCCTAGAGCATCTGGATGACTTGTTTAATGTCTTAGAGCCGTCAGATAGGGGAAGCAGAACTAGAACTCAGATTTCCTTGTCTTTCAATTGGAAGTAGTAACAAAGGACAGAAGTAATGAGTCATAGCGCTCCAGTCTGTGTGTTACGGTGCTGCTTAAGTGGTTATAAAGTGATACAATTTTGAAGAGAAAAAAATTCAGTTTATGTTCTTTTGTTGATAAAGAAGGATAATTAATAATTAAAATTCAGCTGTGAATAATATGGTTAGTTAGAGAAAAGCCCTAAGCAGAGAGATTCCTGCCATAAAGTTTTTGAACTTTAGTCATAACACAGTATTAGTATACAGTTACTAATACTAATAAGATCAGCTGGGCATGGTGGCACATGCCTGTAATCCCAGCTATTTGGGAGGCTGACGCAGGAGAATCCCTTGAACCCGGGAGGCGAAGGTTGCAGTGAGCCAGGATCGCGCCATTGCACTCTAGCCTGAACAACAAGAATGAAACTCCACCTCAAAAAAAATAGAAGCTAGCATAGGTTGTGGAGACATTAAGTTTGGGTAGGTAGTCGTATATTGCTCAGTAACCCTAAAAGCATCACGTTAGAGTAGAATATAGAAATTGTTCATTTTTTGGTAATACTGAGTCATCAAGAAAAGGTAAAATCACTCTGTTTAAGAAGATAAAGGAGCAAGTAACTTCATGCGTAATAGTTAAGGAATATACATTCTTGTTGAAGGTATAAATTTCAGTAAAACATTTTCTAATATGTACAGATAATATACTGTATAAAAAAGAAAAATTTTAGTGGTGCATGCTAAAAAAGATAAAAATAAAGGAAGTTTGTTTTTGTTTTTGTTTTTTTTGAGGCAGAGTCACTCTGCCGCCCAGCCTGGAGTGCAGTGGCACAATCTTGGCTCACTGCAACCTCCGTCTCCTGGGTTCAAGTGATTCTCCTGCCACAGCCTCCTGAGCAGCTGGGACCACCACCATGTC
This sequence comes from Papio anubis, assembly GCF_008728515.1. Lineage (NCBI taxonomy): Eukaryota > Metazoa > Chordata > Mammalia > Primates > Cercopithecidae > Papio > Papio anubis. Next base: position 50,620,231 of record NC_044980.1, on the reverse strand, counting down.
CAGCTAATTTTTGTATTTTCAATACAGGCGGGGTTTCACTATGTTGGCCACGCTGGTCTCAAACTCCTGACCTGAAGTGATCCACTCACCTCAGCCTCCTAAAGTGCTGGGATTACAGACGTGAGCCACGGTGCCCGGCTGAGGAAGTTTTTTAAGATACCCTTTTTTCCAACTCACCTGATAAACTAGGGCCATTAGTGCTTTCCCCTAGGTCTTACTAGTTTAGTCATCTTGCTCCTTAGGCTGTTCTCTCTTGTAGGTAAGCCATACAAAAATTGTCAGACTCTGTAAGATCCAGAGTAATCTGAGATCGTTGTTTTATAAATTATAGATATAAATACTATCATTATTCTTAACAATATATTTTTTTATCCACTGCATTGGGAATACTTTTACAGAGATTAAGCTTGAATCCGGTACACAAAAGGCAATGCGTACTTAGACAACTGCAGTTTTAAAAGAAAATTAAGTGGTCATGAAATTACAATGTAAAATAAATTGTGGTTTTAACTTGACTTTTTCATTATGGAAAAACATGCTTAATCTGCTGTTCTTGCTTTAGGGAACTTAGCAGAGAGCAAATGCTATTTGATAACAGTTACTCCAGTATATGCTGATGGACCAGGAAGCCCTGAATCCATAAAGGCATACCTTAAACAAGCTCGTAAGTCCAAACTCACTTCTTTGAAAAAAAAAGTTTAGGGCTTTGTATTAACAAACACATTTTATCACTTTTGAATAAAGATGTATCTCATATGTTCAAATAATTTTATGACAAGGAAATTTTACTAGATTCTAAATGATTTTCAGTTAGCAAATGTGTTTACTTTCTTACAGCACCTTCCAAAGGACCTACTGTTCGGACAAAGAAAGTAGGGAAAAACGAAGCTGTCTTAGAGTGGGACCAACTTCCTGTTGATGTTCAGAATGGATTTATCAGAAATTATACTATATTTTATAGAACCATCATTGGAAATGAAACTGGTAATAAAACTGTATGAGTTATTAAGAATCAGTTATTTTTTCCTTAAGCTTTTAAGTACTAATTTAAGTCTGTTCTTCTTATGTTATACATCTTATTATAGTATGTTGGCCTCAGGAGACACCTGAGAATTTGCCTTATGGTTGTTTTCATGGATTTATTTAAAAAGTACTGCATTGTGCTTTAGAACATAAAATTATGTCAGAACATTATAAACGTTGTTTTCTGACAAAAATACTTCGCTTCTTTAATACTTTCACAATACCGAATATAGGCCAGTTAAGCAAAAGCATTGAATGGTTGAATGAAGCACAGTTCTTTATTTCTTCCAGCTGTGAATGTGGATTCTTCCCACACAGAATATACATTGTCCTCTTTGACTAGTGACACATTGTACATGGTACGAATGGCAGCATATACAGATGAAGGTGGGAAGGATGGTCCAGAATTCACTTTTACTACCCCAAAGTTTGGTAAGAAATAATGAAGTTTGGTTTTTTTCTTTCTCAAACTTAGATTAGAAATGAACTTAGTTTATGTGCTAAAATTGTGTTAAAAAGTACGTCTTTGGAGTCATCATGATTTTTATATTATGTGGCTTTGGTTGGTTGTTTCTTTATAGAAAGTGTTATTTCTCACCTTGTTGGTATTTTATTAACAACTTCTGACTGTATTCAGCTATACTGAAAATCCCAAAAGAATTCGTATATCTTTCCAAGTGAGTTCATTTTTTTCACTGGTTTGGGTGTGTTCTTTCCTTCTCTATCCTCATTTCTTTCTTTTATAGATAGATTACTTGAAGGACTAGTCCACTTTATTCTTTACTTCCATACCTCCCTCTCAGTCTTTAGCATACTGAAATTAGGGGTCCAGCCCTACCCCTGCACTGAAACCTCTCTGGTGTCACTCAGAAGACCTCTTGATCGTCATATCTACTGCATGCTTTTTAGTTTTCATCTTTTTTCTACTTTTTTTTTTTGGAGGCAGGGTCTTATTCTGTCGCCCAAGCTACAGTGGAGTGCAGTGGCATGAACATGGCACACTGCAGCCTTGACCTCCTGGGCTCAAGTGATCCTCCTACCTCAGTTTCTCAAGTAGCTGGGACCAGCGCCACCACATCCAGCTAGTTTTTTTTTTTTTTGTAGAGATGGCTGGTCTCGAACTCCTGGGCTCAAGTGATCCTTCTGCCTTGGCCTCCTAAAGTGCTGGGATTACAGACATAAGCCACTGCCTCCAGCCTTTCTATTCTTTCAACATTTGACTCTGTTGGCCTTCCATCCTTGAAACTCCCTCCTCCCTTGGGTTTTCTAACCATACTTTTTCTACTAGTACAGTCTCCTGAGTCTCCTTTTTCTCTGTTGTTTTCTTCTCATTCTCCTTTTTTGCTCTTCTTTTTTTTTGAGACCAAAAAAAAGCCTGTCATCCAGGCTGGAGTGCAGTGGTGCGATCTTGGCTCACTGCAACCTCCGCCTCCCAGGTTCAAGTGATTCTTCTGCCTCAGCCTCCCAAGTAGCTGGGACTACAGGCACGTGCCACCACGCCTGGCTAATTTTTTGTATTATTTTAGTAGAGATGGGGTTTCACCGTGTTAGCTAGGATGGTCTCAATCTCCTGACCTTGTGTTGTGCCTGCCTCGGCCTCCCAAAGTGCTGGGATTACAGGCGTGAGCTACTGTGGCTGGCATCTACTTTTAACTTTTAAATGGTTTGTTTTCCTCAGAGCTCTGTTCTTGACCCTACTATTTTCTGTTTTTGTTTTTCGAGACAGAGTTTTGCTCTTGTCACCTAGGCTGTAGTACAATGGCGCAATCCCAGCTCACTTCAACCTCCACCTCCCAGGTTCAAGTGATTCTCCTGCCTCAGCCTCCCAAGTAGCTGGGGTTAGTAACCATCACGCCTGGCTAATTTTTTGTATTTTTGTAGAGATGGGTTTTCACCATGTTGACTAAGATGGTCTCGACCCCCTGACTTCACGTGATCCACCCGCCTCGGCCTCCCAAAGTGCTGGGATTACAGGCGTGAGCCACCGCACTTGACCCTGTTTTCTTACTTGCCTATTCAAACTCTGTCCATGGCTTTAGCCATCCTCTCTTTCCTTCCCAAATACATTTCCCCTCCCTCGTTCTATGCCAGAACTATCCAACTCCTAGCCAAAGCCAGAAATTTAGATGTGATTACAATAAATGTATTTTTCTCTCACATAAGCTGAGTGTCAAGTCCTATTGATTGTGCGTACCTTTTCATCATCATTTACTTCAACTGCAAGCTCCTTGTGCTAACTTTTCTTTTCTTAGTGCGTTGCCCTCAGTGAGGTCTTCACCTCATCATCTGGCTGTTCTGTATCTTCCCTAAAGCAAACTTAACCAACATTCTTTCTTGTTCCCACTACATTTTGAATCATTATAGAAAATTACCTTATTTTACCATAATTGTAACCCCCACCCCCAAGTGCCAACCTACTGAATGATAAGTAGTAAGTTCCATGTGCTTTGTTGGTTGAATACTTGCTGAATGAGAGAGTAAATGAATGAGTGACTACATAAAATAAATGATAAAAAAAGATCCTGAGCTTTGCTGTTAGGGCCAGTAATGAATATAGTTTCTGGGATAAGGTTGGTCCCATATGGTGGCATGTTAATAGATATGTTATTTAAAATAAAACTTTATACCGTAATCTTGAGAAAAATTAAAAAATAAAAATGTATATTTTACGTATTTCTGTGGAGACCAGCCATCTCTACAGAGCTCTGTATATATGTATGTGTGTATACACACACACATAAAAACCCATATATATATTTTTTGTTTGTTTTTGAGACAGAGTCTTGCTCTGTCTCCCAGGCTGGAGTGCAGTGGTGCAGTCACAGCTCACTGTAACCTCAAATTCCTGGGCTCAAGCGATCCTCCTGCCTCAGCCTCCCAAGTAGCTAAGACTGCTGGTAGGCACCACCACACCTGGCTAGTTTAAAACAATTTTTTGGTAGAGATAAAATCTCATTATCTTGCCCAGGCTAGCTTTGAACTCCTGACCTCAGTCCTCCTGCCTTAGCCTCCCAGAGTGCCAGATTACAGGCATGAACCACCATGCTCGGCCTAACATTTTTTTATTATAACAGTGTTCATTATAGAGAATTTAGACTGTACAGTAAAATGTAGAAAGAAAAATTAGTCCTAGTCCCTTACCCCAAAATAACATATTTGTATATCCTTTTAGTCTCTTCTCTGTATATATTTTTTCCAAAAATTAAATTATACTTAGTATTACTTTATAACCTACTTTTTTCAATTCTCTATGTATAGTCTCATGGATCCATTATGGCTTCTTCACATGGCATGAGTCTTGCCAATGAGGACCTTATAGCTTTGTTGAAGAAATTTTGCATAAGTAAATCAGAAAAAGGAGAACCTGTGAACTATGTAGACAGTAAATAGAGAAGGAATGTAAATATACCAGTAATGGATAATTTTACCTTCAAAGAAGGTTTTATGGAGAAGAAAATACTTGAGCCTTGAGTTAATATGTGGACAAATAGGAAGAAGGTGGCATCTTAGCAGCATGAGCAAAGGCACAGGCTTGAAAACATAAAAGCAGATATTTAATAAATAAAAGTTTCTGCCTAAATTAGATTTGGCATTTTATATATATATATACACAAACATACATACACATATCAATATATATACACACATATATCAGTATATATACACACATAAATATATATACGTCCACCCATATATATAATCTTTAGCATTTAAAGAGTTAATATTTGCCAACCCATAGTTTATTCTCAAGCATTTATCTGATTTCTTGATTTCTACTGAGCTTCATAGGATAGTAGTTACTTACAAAGGGATATGTGTGGTGGAAGGATAAAATTAAGTGAGTAGTATATGGCTGCAATATTACTTTCATACATTTTTCCTGTAAAAGACTAATTAAAATTCAAAATTAACCAGAAACAACCATCAGGAAAGTCATTTTAAAAATCTCCAATATTAATTATCCCAATTAGTGATTAATTTGATGAATAAGTCCTCTTTTAAATGCAGATGAGGATTTGTGTGGTATTTAGGGATCTTAGGCTTGTTTACTTTTTAGTTTATTCCTACTTGTGCCACTCCTCATGCCTGTTGAGCAGCTCCTAAAATTCTTAGCCCTGTATCAGATATGTCGTCTTTTTGAAAAATGGTAAATAACTCTTAAAAATTCTGAGAGTGCATTTTTATTTTTTTAGAAGGTTAAATGTGTAGTTCAATTATGTTTTTGTAGCTTTTCCATTTTACCCAGTATTTATATTTGTTCTGACATAATTTCTTTGTTATACAATATTAGAACTGAGAGATAAACTTTTACTAAGATTCTACCGAATACAGATCATAAATGTTACAAATGGTTATGTTTGAAAGCTCTAACTTACCCAGTAGATTACCCAATACACTGATCATTTTTATCCCCCAACCAACATTTTATGCTATGCGGCCAGGTTACTGTGTAAGACATAAATGGTTGGGATGTGATTTACCAAAGAGAGAAGAGGGTAAAAAACATCAAGTCTGAAGAGACCTTGAAAAATAATTAGGATTGTATTTTATCTTTTCAACAGCAAGTCTGGTTGGGAAGTTGCATTATATCTCCTTAGTGCATGTGTCAACAATTATTTCCCATCACATCTTTTTTTTTTTTTTTTTTTTTTTTTTTTAAGCTCAAGGAGAAATTGAAGCCATAGTCGTGCCTGTTTGCTTAGCGTTCCTATTGACAACTCTTCTGGGAGTGCTGTTCTGCTTTAATAAGCGAGACCTGTAAGTACCCTTATTCATATTTTTGCATTTTCTCCCAGCTCTATTGAGCTGTAATTTACATGCAATAAAATTTATCCATTTTAAGTGTACAGTTTGATGAATTTTTGTAATTACATACGGACGTATAACTACCACCACAATCACAATATAGAACATTTTCATCACTTTTATAAAGCTTCCTTGTTCTCCTTTATAATCTGTCCTCTCCACAACCCAACCCCAGGCAGTCATTGATCTGCTTTTCTGTAACGATAGTTTTGCCGTTTCTAGAATTTTTATTTATTTATCTATTTTGAGACAGAGTTTCACTCTTGTTGCCCAGGATAGAGTACAACGGTGCAATCTCAGCTCACTACAACCTCTGCCTCCCTGATTCAGAGTCCAGCCTCAGCCTCCCAAGTAGCTGGATTACAAGCGCCCACCACCACACCCAGCTAATTTTTTGTATTTTTAGTAAAGATGGGGTATCACCATGTTGGCCAGGCTGGTCTCGAACTCCTGATTTCAAGTGATCCACCCTTATCTGCCTCCCAAAGTGCTGGGATTACAGGCATGAGCCATGGCCAAGAATTTTATATAAATACAAATAAATAGCATGTAGTCTTTTGTGTATGTCTTTCACGTAATATTTTTGAGATTCATCCATGTTGTTGCATATACTTCTCTCTCTCTTTTTTTTTTTTGAGGTGGAGTCTCACTCTGTTGCCCATGCTGGAGTACAATGGCATGATCTTGGCTCACTGCAGCCTCCACCTCCTAAGTTCAAATGATTCTCCTGCCTCAGCCTCTTGAGTAACTGGGATTATAGGCACTTGCCACCATGCCCAGCTAATTTTTGTGTTTACAGTTGAGATGGGGTTTCACCATGTTGGCCAGGCTGGTCTCGAACTCCTGACCTCAAGTGATTCACCCACCTCGGCTTCCCAAAGTGCTGGGATTACAGGCATGAGTCACCGCACCTGGCCTACCTTTTTCCTTTTTATTGCTGACTAGTATTCTGTAGTATGGATACATCAAAACTTTTAGACTCATCTGTTATGGAAGTTTAGGTTGTTTCTAATTTTCAGCTATTATGAATAATGTTGCTATGAATATTCACATACAAAACTGTGAGCATGTTTTCCTTTATCTTGAACAAATAACTAGGAGTGAGAGTGCTGGGTCATATGGTAAGTATATATTCAACTTTATAAGAAACTGCCCAACTTTTTCACAGTGGCTACACCATCTTGGATTGCCGCCAACAGTATTCCATATTATTACCAACACTTAGTGCTGTCAGACTTCTTTCATTCTAGTGAGTGTGTAATACTATATCATTTTAATTTTAATTTTTCTGATGACTAGTAATGGATCTTTTCATGTGTTACTTACATAATTTCTTTTGTGATGTGTCTATTGAAATATTTTACTCATTTTCAAATTTGGTTATTTTGTTTACAATTGAGCTATAAAAGTGCTTTATATGTTCTGATTACAACATTGTTAAATACGTTTTGCAGACTTTTGTCCAGTCTATGCTTTGCTCTTTTGTCTTTTTTTTTTTTTTTTTTTTTTTGAGACAGAGTCTTGCTGTGTTGCCCAGGCTGGAGTGCAGTGGCGTGATCTCGGCTCACTGCAAGCTCCGCCTCCCAAGTTCATGCCATTATCCTGCCTCAGCCTCCCTGGTAGCTGGGACTGCAGGCGCCTGCCACCACGCCTGGCTAATTTTTTGTACTTTTGGTAGAGACGGGGTTTCACCATATTAGCCAGGATGGTCTCGATCTCCTGACCCTGTGATCCGCCCGCCTTGGCCTCCCAAAGTGCTGGAATTACAGGCATGAGCCACCGCACCCGGCCGCCCTTTTGTCTTAACTGTGGCTTTAGAAAAGCAGAAGTTTTACACCTGTAATCCCAGCACGTTGGGGGCCGAGGCTGGCGGCTCAAGGTCAGATCAAGGCCATCCTGGCCAACTCAGTGAAACCCCATCTCTGCTAAAAATACAAAAACTTAGCCGGGCATGGTGGCACGTGCCAGTAGTCCCAGCTACTTGGGAGGCTGAGGCAGGAGAATTGCTTAAACCCAGGAGGCATAGGTTGCAGTGAGCCAGGATCACGTCACTGCACTCCAACCTTAGTGACAGAGTGAGACTCCATCTGGAAAAAAAAAAAAAAGCATAAATTTTTTATTTTGATGAAGTTCATTTTATCCATTTTTTTCTGTGGTTCCTGAGTTTTGTGTCCTGTTTGAGAAGTCTCTGCCAAACCCAGTATCAAAATATTTTCTCATGTTTTCTTCCACAAGTGCAATAGTTTCAGCTCTTAGTCTATGATCCATTTCAGGTTATTTTTGTGCATGGTGGAAGGTCAGCGTCAAGGTTCATTTTGTTCCTACAGATGTCTAATTCCATTGTCATTTATTTTGAAAAGACTGTCTTTTCCCCATTGAATTGCTTTGGTACCTTTGCCAAAAGCAATTGTCCTTATAAGTCTGTATCTATTTCCATACTCTCAATTCTGTTTCATAAATGTACATATGTCCGTTCTTATGCCAGTACTGCCAGTACCACATTGTCTTGATTAGTATAGCTCTATAGTAAATTTTGAAAATAGGTAGAATTCTTCCAGTATGTTCTTTTTTAAAAGAAGTTATTTTGGCTAGATTTCTTTGCTTTTTCATATACATTTTAATTCAGCTTGTCAATTTTTTTTAAAACTATAGTTTTGATTGGGATTTTGTTGAATCTATAGATCAGATTTTATTGAATCTATAGGAGAGAACTGCAATCTTAACACTATTGTCTTTCAGTCTGTGAACCTGGTTTCTTTCTTTATGTATTTGGGTTTTGTTTAATTTACTTTTGCAGTGTTTTGTAGTTTTCAGTAGACAGGCCTTACATAACTTTTTTTGAATTCATGACAAAAGTATTTTTTGTTATTATAAGTGGAATATTTAAAAATATTTTCTAATTCTTAGTATGTAGAAATGCAATTGATTTTTTAAAATATATTCATCATATATACTGAGACTTTGATAAATTCATTTACTAGTAGCTTTTTGGATTCTTTAGGATTTTCTACATACACATTCATGCTTCTTGGGAGTAATTATAGTTGTTCTAATCTTTATGCTTTTAGTTCTTACTGGCTAAGACCTCTAGTACATATATCTAGACCATATAAGAGCATTGCATTGTTCCTAATTTTAGAGGTGAAAGTATTTAGTCTTTCACCATCACATGTGATGTTAGCTGTAGGTTGAAGTTTTTGCTTTGTGGGTTTTTTTGTTTTTTTTTTTTTTTTTTGAGACTGACTGCTACTCTTGTTGCCCAGGCTGGGGTGCAGTGGTACAGTCTTGGCTCACTGCAACCTCCACCTTCTGGGTTCAAGCGATTCTCCTGCCTCAGCCTCTGAGTAGCTGGGATTACATGGCATGCACCACCATGCCCGGCTAATTTTTTTTGTGTTTTTATTTTAGTAGAGACGGGGTGTCACCATGTTGGCCAGGCTGATCTCAAACTCCTGACCTCAGGTAATCCACCCGCCTCAGCCTCCCAAAGTGCTGGAATTACAGGTCTGAGCCACCATGCCCGGCTGCTTTGTGGGGTTTTTTTCCCCTTTACTACTACTTCCAGGGGTAAGTTCTTATTTCTGTTTTGCTTTGCTAGCAATTTTTATCATAAATGGGTGTCACAATTTGGTCAAGTGCTTTTTCTGAATCTGTTGAGGTGATATGGTTTTTCTCCTTCCTTCCATGAATATGGTGAATTTTATTGATTTTCATATATCATCCTTGCATTCCTTGGATTTTGCTGTATTCAGTTTAATACTCTTCGTGTCTGTGTTCTTGAGTGAAGTTAGTCTGTCTTTGTGCCTTGTCTGTCTGGTTTTAAAATCAGGATAATACTAGCCTCATAAAATGAATGGAAACATGTTACCTTCTCTATTTTCTGGAAGAGTTTGTATAGTGTTAATATTGTTTCCTTTTGCCCAGAATTTTGTGGGAAGGTTTCTAATTAAAATTCAATTTCTTTATAAATATATCATAGCTTTCTTTTTCTTCAGTCTGTTTTAGTAATTTGTGTCTTTCGAGGATTCATTCATGGGTTTGTCTAGGTTGTCAGCTTTACTGCTTTTTATATTACTTCCAAATGTTATAGGTATTTCCTACAGGAGAGTCAGTCTGGTAGGCTCTCACTCTTTGAAGTACCATTCTCAGTAGTCACTTTTTAAAATTTGATTTTTATATTTGAACTTATTCTCAAGATGACCCATTTCCTGTGCACTTATGAACGTCTTTGAGCTAGGAACTGTATTAACTGTAAGGAAGACATATTTCAGTAGGTTTTTGATTATATGGATATCCTAAATGAATTTTAAATATTGTTAGCCTTTTCTTATTAAAAATAATTTGGTATCAGTGGGAACATTAATTTGTTATCTGGATTCTTTTAATTGGAATACCACAACATGTGGCCTGGATAAAGATTTTAAGTTGTTTTAATTGCAGAATTTTGAGAGTTAAAAAAAAAATTGAACACTGATTAGATTTAGCCTTGTTAATTCATTATGAATACATTACAATCCTTATAAGAAAAATAATTTTTGTTTGGGGTAGAGTAGGTATTTTTTGTTCATTTAGGTGATTGGTTTGGTTTGTAAGTTTTTGATGAACATGTTTAGAAATAGGGACTGTTCATCGTTTATTATGTGTGGTTTTACATAGGCCATTTTTCTTTTCTCTTCAGAATTAAAAAACACATCTGGCCTAATGTTCCAGATCCTTCAAAGAGTCATATTGCCCAATGGTCACCTCACACTCCTCCAAGGGTAAGAGAAAATGCTTCTGAGTTGCTTATAATATACCGACATGTTAGTAGGTATATTGAGTATCTACAGATGTACCAAAAGATATTCAAGCTGAGTCAAAAAGTAAATGAAAATAAAATGGTACATAAATGAAAATTTTAATCAAAATTTAATATGTATGACACATTTTAGGGGTGTATCACCATCATAGCGTATTTGTTCTGATATTTTAAATTGTTTAGTAAACATTACAGATGTTTGGTTGAACTTGCAAACTGAAAACTTGAGGTGCTGAAACTGCTATGTGATGGTAACTACCTCAAGGCAAGCATTTTGGATTGAGTATTAAGACCAAGTTCAACAGTCTGTCATTTTAGCACTGATGAAATGATATCTGGGAACCTACTCTAAACTCTGAATTTTAAATATGCCCCAAAGGGGAACTCGTTTGTATTTATTATCCTCCAGTAGTCCTTAAAATTTATATTAACAGAGTAAAATGTATTATGTATTTTTATATTCTACAAAATCTCCATCATTCAGATTTGATTTTCCTTAATGTTTTCTAGTTTTCTGTCTGGTTAATCCTAGGCTGCCTAGTCTAGGCATGAAATATTAAATACTATTTATAGACCATTAGCTTATCAAAATGTAGCACCAACAATATTGATTTAGACTACTTAGACTCATTTTACAGTATCTGCATTTTGGGTAGTTGACAGTGACTTAGTGACATAATGCAGGTTATTTCTGTACCACTGAGAGTTACTGGGAAGTTTCAGAGATGCATTAACTCTGTGGCTTTAACTAATACTTGCCATATACAATTTTCTCTCTTCCTTAGCACAACTTTAGTTCAAAAGATCAAATGTATTCAGATGGCAATTTCACTGATGTAAGTGTTGTGGAAATAGAAGCAAATGACAAAAAACCTTTTCCAGAAGATCTGAAATCATTGGACCTGTTCAAAAAGGAAAAAATTAATACTGAAGGACACAGCAGTGGTATTGGGGGTTCTTCATGCATGTCATCTTCTAGGCCAAGCATTTCTAGCAGTGATGAAAATGAATCTTCACAAAACACTTCGAGCACTGTCCAGTATTCTACTGTGGTGCACAGTGGCTACAGACACCAAGTTCCATCCGTGCAAGTCTTCTCAAGATCCGAGTCTACCCAGCCCTTGTTAGATTCAGAGGAGCGGCCAGAAGATCTACAATTAGTAGATCATGTAGATGGCAGTGATGACATTTTGCCCAGGCAACAGTACTTCAAACAGAACTGCAGTCAGCATGAATCCAGTCCCGATATTTCACATTTTGAAAGGTCAAAGCAAGTTTCATCAGTCAATGAGGAAGATTTTGTTAGACTTAAACAACAGATTTCAGATCATATTTCACAATCCTGTGGATCTGGGGAAATGAAAATGTTTCAGGAAGTTTCTGCAGCAGATCCTTTTGGTCCAGGTACTGAGGGACAAGTAGAAAGATTTGAAACAATTGGGATGGAGGCTGCAATTGATGAAGGAATGCCTAAAAGTTACTTACCACAGACTGTACGGCAAGGTGGCTACATGCCTCAGTGAAGGACTAGTAGTTCCTGCTGCAACTTCAGCAGTACCTATAAAGTAAAGCTAAAATTATTTTATCTGTGAATTCAGATTTCAAAAAGTCTTCACTCTCTGAAGATGATCATTTGCCCTTAAGGACAAAAATGAACTGAAGTTTCACATGAGCTATTTCCATTCCAGAATATCTGGGATTCTACTTTAAGCACTACATAAACTGACTTCATCCTCAGACTAGCTGAATGATTTTGTGCTGTTTCAGGATGTTTGCACTGAAGAAAAATAGAAAGCTTATCTGAAATTTAGAAAACTTTTTGTTTTGCTACATAAAAAACAAGGTATTTAAATAATAAGCAGTGATATGCTTAGTGAGCACAGCTATACTGATTTTGATTAGTCATCAAAGTGGCTTAGGGACAGTTAATATAAAAGATTAGAGGAGCAAGGTGTAGACCATCTACTTCAGCTAAAATAACTTAAAAAGAGATCCATAGGCCATAACTATATGAGCCCAGCTTTTGTAATCTGCCAAAAAAAAATGAGCAGCCTCGTGTATATCAATGTACACAATATTCCTTAGGTCCCTTCCATTGGTAGTGATGCTGCCAGTTATTACTGGAGAAAAGGAATTCTAGAGCTTTAACTTGGCAGGTTAAAAGTACTCATTTTTTATTCATCAATAATTAGTAATCTCACTAGTTTTCAAAAATTTGCATATTATTGACAACCTCTTTGAAGAACTATTTCACAAACTCAACAGAGTGCCATGATAAGAGCTAGGGATCCCCCAAACTATCTCAAGCATCTAAAAAGTTGCCATTTTTAAAGGCTTAAATTGTAGTAATAAAGGGGGAAAAAGAAAGTGGTAGTAAAGGGGAAAAAAAAAACCATAAAGCATCTAAAAAAATGGCATTTTTAAAGGCTTAAATTGCTGATGTTTATATATATACACACACACATATATACACACATATCATTGACCTTAAGACTTCAGAGAATTGGGTAGATGAAGCACTTTATATAATATATATCTTCAGCTTAAATTTGTTTAGAGTACTTTTTAAAATTTTTAAGTAGGTAAAGATTTAAAACTTTTTATTTTTAGTGAATGTTTGAAGCAAACTAAGATGACTTGGGCAATATTTACCAAAACAAAACAGAACCCCAAAAAATGTACATCTTGATCTTAGCAAATATCCTTATTGTAGAGACAGTAAAGAGATGGTATTTTAATATCTGCAGTTCTGAGGTAGGGTGGAACTTAGTTCTACATTGTGATTTAGGAATTTTTAAAACCCTTTTTCTTCAAGGGAGAAGTGACCCAGGCCTCAAGTTTAATGCTAAAGCCACTAGTGTACTTATGCTGTCCCCTAACCACCACTTGGCATTATGGAGACAGAGGCTAAATATAGGGGCTTTCTTAAGAAAGTAAGAGGAAATTAGCAAGCATTATTAGTGATTGACTACTGCTATCAAGTGAATTCAAAGGAAACAGATTTTTAATGCCATATTTAAGTTACAGAAACCAGGCATGCTTAGAATAGTTTCTAGAGGTTATTGGAGAATAGAAAGCTAAGAAAACTTCGTATACATTTACAATTGAAATATAATTACACTTTTTACTCTCAGAATATTATTCACATTAGGCCTTCTGTTTATCTTTTATATTCTTGCATTTATATAACACCTGATCCTTTCAAAGTTCTTTCACATATTATATGATCGTCTTTATGAAAAAAAATGCTTTTTTCTGATATATTCAGTTTCCCACTTGAGACAAAATTAGATTAATAGAGTCACTAATTCAAAGTAGATGAGGAAAATCAGGCACAGAGAAGTAAAGGTAGGGATAGACCCAAATTTACACAACAAGATAATGATATTGCCAGCGTTTAAGTTGGTCATCAAAGGCTGGGCTGGATTTGTCTTGCTATATGTGTCAGGAAATTTATACCTATTACATTTTCCATTTTCTCAAAATAAGTCACATGACTGTAATGTTTAGCTGCAACTTATAACAAATAGTGTCATGAAGAATGTTTTAGTGTGAGGTTTGTACATTTCAGAGTCAGTTATACAATGTGAACTCTTGATCTATGGGAATGAGAATGGAGGATCATTGAAGGCCATGATACAAACAAATGTACATGTTAAAGCCTGTATAAAACATGGTACAGTGAGTGAATACCCCCATCCCCAAGAACACTTTATACATATTAAATGGGTATATGATTACTGTCCAAAAATGCATTCCGGAAATGAACATTCATTTGAGCACTAATATATAATGTACATCTTCTGCCCTAAGGAGAAAATAAATTATAAAACTTGTTTTACATTCAAAATTACTTTCCCGAGCATGTCTTAGAGTAATCTGTGTGTTGATGCATGTAAATTGTACTTTAGGTAGGCAAAGAAACAAATCTGGTTATTTATGTAAAAACTAATCTAATAAAGTTAGTGACTTTATCACTTTAAATCTTTAGAGTCTAAAAGTGGTTTAAAGTAACACTAGCACATCAGAGAACCTTGTCTGGACAAAACTAGTTCACTCACTGCTTCTGCAACTGCAGTTGCTCCCTTCAGGGTTATAGAAAAAGGACCCAAATGTTACATGTGTTGATATTATAACTTGTCAGTTACTGATGTCTGTAGTATCCTACCCTCACCTCTGAAAGGGATAATACTGAATAATTATTAGAAAACTATAAAACTTCACACTTTGTACCATTAAGACCTAAAATTTTAATCCTATCCTTTTTTATGATGGATCAGTCAGCACTCGGGAACAGCAGCAAGGAAAAAAAGCAAATTTCATTCACATATTCTGTGTTCATCTCTCTTCTCTACCTAATTGTTCATTTAATTTCAGCCTTGTTCCTTGATAAGGGATTTTACCACATGAAGTCATCCAGTGTCCCTAGCTCTTACTGTGAAGTTAGTGGAGTATAATTACAAATGTTACAACTTAAAAATGTTACAAAACATTTATCGAAGCTCATATTTAGAGTATCTAGTTTGAGAAATAGAAATCAATTATTAAAGATGTCTTTTTTCTACCCATTTAACCAGTTAAAACCATGACATGTAAATGTAGAAGTAGAATAATCATACAGAATTCCCTAAAATGTTTCTGTTTACTAACATTGAGCAAGTACATCAAGTAGAGAGATCTTCCTTCATTCTGTTATAGTCCACATCATCCTAACTTTGCTCAGTTATTATTAAGAGCATATTCCTAAACCATACACTTTTATTTCAATAAAGTTTTATTTTGAGATGAATAAAATATCAAAGTTATAAGCTACATAAGACAAAAGTTCAATTGTTCAAAAAAATTTACTGGGATAGCTTTCTATTATAGGGATTGTTAGATTATATTGCTCTGGTAAGATTACTTTCTAAAAAGTTTGTACTTTTCTGTAAAATAAAAGAATATGGAATCATAAAATGGCACGTGTTTTAGGGTTAGCCTAAAATTGGGCATTGTCATCGATTTCAAAGAAGGTATGAACTAGCAGGCTTACAGCCTAATCTTTGGACTGGTCCTTGGCAGCAGTTCCTTTTCAGACTCAAACAGAATTCAGATAGATGTAAGTCAAAACAAAACTTTACAAAGCCAAGCATATTATCTTTTGCATTAACCTATTTCTCCATCATACATGATACTAGTATGTGCATTAGCATGATATTCTCATATACATTATATTAAAAATTAAAAGGTGGCAGCTCAGGGTGAGCTCTTCTGTTGTTCATTTGTTCCTAAATTTTTAAGGGCTTTTTCTCAGTCAATAGTTTGTACAAACTGGTTAGTTTAACTTCATTACCCATTTCATTAAAGTTGATGGATCGTGATAAGATGCATTTAAGGCCAATAGTGATAGATGTTTTTTTATCTCTTGAACACAAGCTTTGTCTGAATGATACTCTTTTATCTCTTAAACACAAGCTTTGAATGATAACTACAGGTTTTAAGTGCTGTTACATTAATACCATAATGTGATGTGTTAGAAACAAAGGGATATTTCAAAGGTAGGTATTTGAAAATTCTCTAGTCTCAATGTATATGTGTATTGAATATACTCTAAAAATAAATGTGCAATTTGCTAGTAGGACAATGCAGTGATTAGCATTAGGTATGTCTCTTTTATATCCTAGCTGTGTCCCACTTTCTTCTAAGTGCAATCCTTTCATGTTCACTTGCTGTTTTATTCTATCTACTCTTAACTGCATTTGGAAGGCTTGTTTAGAGTATAGCATGTATTTTTACCTTTGCAGTGAATTGCATGTGCTAATTGTAACCACAGCTATTTTTATGTTGACATAACTCCAAATGTTATATTAAATGTTCTATTATATATCAGCTCTAATCCCTTAAGTAAAGTTTAAGAAATAAATTCTTGTTCAAATTTTTTTCTGTATGTGGTTACTATCATCTGACTACGCATATTTGTAACAGCATTTATCATTAGTGGTGTTAGGTAAATAAGCATCTTAGCGTATATGAGGTGCTTCATGTGGGTTTTGTGACATTTTAAATGTTTGACATAATGGAATGTGATTTAAAAGAAAACCAGTACACTATCTTGGCTTTAATAAGATAGAATGGAGATGGCAGATTTATCCACTAGTTTTCCAGATTTACTGTTTAATAGCTGAGGTCTGAAATCGCAGCATCCTACCTCCTAGTGGACTTCAAAAAAAAAAAAAATCTACTTGGTTGTCAAGAGCCCAAGTATGGAGGTGCTGCGCCATCTTGTGGCCGTCTGTGCCCACCCCGCACTGCTGTAGTCTCCATCCTTGCTGCAGTGAGACTTGAAGGAGATTGATACATGGCATCCTCCTGCTACTTCTTGAGGTTACTAAGTATTATATGAAACGAATCAGTCAGCAAGTCCACCTGGAAGGAAAAGAAAATCTCAACTATTAATGTGCCTTCACATTGTGATTTTATCTAAAAAAATGCAGTGAGTCAAAAAACCCACAAGCCAGCCAACAGTAAGTCCTTCACATATATACCAGTTTATAGAAATAACATGTCAGCTTTGAGCTATGTGCTCCTTTGTTTAAAATCTTCTATTTGGTTATGGCTTGTGTAGGCTCAAGCCTGATTTCTTTAAGGTGTGAGTGGCTCATCTTATCCTAATTTGTGTGATGGATACAGTCCATCCTGCTTTGGAAAAGATATGTAATTCCTTGAGAGCATCCTCTTTCCCTAGCCCAAAGGCAGTGAAACAGTTTCCTTGTTCAGGATTGCTTAACTTTCCATTTAAGCTTTTTCTTTTTAAATTAATACAAACTTCTACACTTTCAAAATATGAAACATATTACAACTATGTATAGGCTCTTCCATACTTAAGTCCAGTGCTTGGGCAAGTTAATGGAGTGAAGAGAATACGAGCAAAGAGGAACTGAGGTAGAAAAAGAAGAATGTGTGAAAGCAGCATGAAGCTCAGCCAACTCGGAATCAGGGTGAACAGCTCGAGTCTTGTTGCTGCTGATTGGGGTTGGCTCTTGGACAACTTAGATCATGGAAAGGCTGCTTGGGTTCTCCATAGCTTAAAAGTTCTGTCTCCATCGAGGGAGGAAAATCTACCTTTCAACTCAAAATTCAATATTTATTTTTAAATACAGCTATTTTCCCCAACCACTAAAGATTTTCGACAGATATGAAGCCAGAGCTTAGTTTTAGAAACCTGTGGACATTCAAACCTGATTCTTCTATTCCCTGTGACTATGGTTATGTCATTTTACATGTCAAAAAAGTTTATCTAGAATTGTCATTTCTTATTTTTGAGTTTTTTTAGTGAGAGTTATCCCCTCAAATGGCTTCTTACTTAAACATCTGTGCATGCTGTATGAAATTGGAGTATTTCTGGGATAACATGGTGAGATATATGGTGGTAATCCAGACACAAAAATAAAAGCCCAAAAAAAAAAAAACAAAAAACCCTCAGGTAAAGTATTTCTCTCTCTTCAGCTGTCTCATTAGCCCTGGCTGTGGATGGTCCTAAGACAGGCTAGCCAGAGTAATTCAGTGGCCACAAGTGGTTTCTCCCCCAGAGTGCTGGTTTGAACTGAATGAGACTGGCCTGTTGACTAGAAATCTAATACCTCAGTCCAGGCCTACTTTCCTAGAACACTCTTCACTTAGTAACAGGTCCAAGACACAACTATTAAGTATACATCTGGGTCCTGTCCCTGTAGGGAAGGGTTTTCCTTGCAGTCTTGCCTGTAGCCAGAAGCGGCCTGTTGACTAATGATAGCTTTTAAATGAATTCATAGAAAATTCTAGCAAATAGGCTCTATAAGCTTCTATGAGAGGGATAATGCTTTTAAATGCATGGTGTGAAGGGGAATATTTAAATAAAAAGGCACTGAGATTCTGACAGTAGAAACCATAATTCTGCACAAGCATTCCGAGAATGAAAAGTCAGCCACTCTTCAGGTCAGTGTGGATTTTGCCAGTTGTTCAATCTAGACATACGAACACCAGGGCTACCCAGCCAGCATTAGTGCCTAGAAAGGACCCCCAAGAAACTCTAACTGCCACGGTCAGAATCAAGACTAGACATTGTTGCTGGGGGTGCAGGACCGCTCCTCTTCAAATGAACCAGAAGACCTTTCTGATCACCTGCTGGGGGCCACATGCCGGAGCAGGGTGTCCAAAGGTGAGCAAATACATGCCATCTATGAAGTGTTTACTGTGGGTTATGAAATCCTAGAAACTTATGAGGTAAATACCTGCACCATTTACAAACGCAGGCTCCAAGAGGTTGAATAACTTGCCCAGGGTCATGTGGTTGACAAACAGTGGAGTTCCAACTCCAACCTGATCCAAAGTCCGCATTCTTTGATGTGTACGCCAATTGTACCCAACCACTTAAGCAAAATCCTTGATGATGTCGTGCCCTGGCTAACTTGTGGAGAATGCACATCTGCTTCCCAGGCCCTTCAAACTCCTCTGAGGTTCTCTTCCCCTCGTCGTCTCCCTCCCCACCACCCTTGTTTGTGAATATGAGGCACCTCATGCCCTCAAGCAGCCCCCTGCCACTGCCTACCTTGAGGTGTCCTAACAGCCCAGAGCAGTGTTTCTCCTTATGCCCTCAAGGTTTACTCCTCGGCCGGCTCCCCACCCCTACTAGCACATACATTTGCTCTGACCCTATAGAGCAACACCTGCCAAAGACGTTAATGTGTCCCACTTTGCTGAGAATGCACCCTCACATAACCCCTAGAGTCTCATTCTTCTGGCCAAAGAAAGACTCCTCTAATGGTGGAATCTAGCCCATGGCAACTAGTGACAGGAGGATCTCTGGCAGGGGCCTTTCCTGGGTGCTCAGTCCACGGTCCAGTCCCAGGTGGTTCTGGCGGCAGACTCCCCCGGGCCTGCTGCCTAGCGCAGGCACCTGTCCCAGCCTGCCTCACCTTCACAATGCCGCCAGCCACTCCACTCCATCTCCTGCCACTCCCAGAGGGGCTGCCTGCTGCTGCCCCGCTGTGCTAACCTCATTCCCCATGCTTGCTTTCTGTCCTTTTGGGGCCTCGCTAGACCTTTCCAACCCCCTAGCTCCACACTTTATAGTTTCCGGAACATACTGAGTTTCTTCTAACCTAGCCCATGCACATGATTTCCTCTCATAGAATGTTCTCCAGTCCCCAGTTCCTGTTAAGCTGGGAAATTCTTACCGGTTCACCAAAAATCAACTTAAATAGATACCCTCTTCAGGGAAATCTTCCATTCTCCTCTCTCCTTCCCCCTGAGTTAAGGGCCTTCTATACCCTGACACCTACTGCTGGGCCTCTGGAGAGAGGCCCCGGCTCAGTCCTCTCCTGGCCCAGCATAGTGCTTGGTGTTTGGCAGAGCTTGCTTATATGAAGAGGTAAGTGGGTGAATAAACAGGTTATTTTTAATTTAAAAAAATGTTTAAAATATGTCTCAGGTTTCATCTAATCCAGAGTTGCACAGTGCCATGGGCAGTCAGGAATCTGCCTCCTCTGCACCTCCAACCCGGGATCATTTCCTGATTCCCATCCCACCCTGGCTACAGGCAAGAGCTTCCCCCACCCCCACGGAGAGAGAGTCTTGCTCTGCTGCCCAGGCTCAAGCAGTCCTCCTACCTCAGCCTGCAAGTAGCTCAGACTACAAGCTGCACTGCCATGCCTGGCTAATTTTTCTTTCTTTCTTTTTTTTTTTTTTTGTAGACACAGGCTCACTGTGTTGCCCAGGCTGGTCTCAAATGCCTGGCTTTAAGCCATCTTCCATCCTTGACCTTCCAAAGTGCCGTGATTATAGCTGTGAGCCACCATGCCTCGGCAAGAGCTTTCATTTGAAGCAAAATACATACTCAATCCAAAAGCAAAAATTTAGAGAAAATTAAAGTTGGATGGATCCTTACTAATCATTTTGTCCAAACTCCTCATCCTGGACAAGGAAAATGAGGTCCAGAGAAGAGGGGCCAGTAAACTTTCCAACAGCACAGGAGAAAAGGCTGGGTTTGTGGGTTATAAAAGGACAGCACTGCCCTTTGGGAAGTTACTGTCTAGCGAGGAAGACGGAGTGAACCAGGATCAGGCTCCGCCTTAAGAACACATCAGAAAGTGCAAGCAGGCTCGGGCCACACAAAGCAGACTACGACTAACCCCTGGCCAAACACCAGGCAGCCCCAAATATAGAACAATCCCCCAATTCCTCAATGAGAAGATCCTAAGAAAAGTTTTTGGACAACTTAACTGTGTAAGCCTTACAGATGTTGATTAAATAGATGTCTGCCTATGATCCGTATTTTAAGTAAGATGATGTGGAACAATGCAGAAATACAGAATTGATTTTTTTCACTCGTACCTCATGATAGTTCCATGCAACTCTTCACCTGCAGTTGGACACTGAGGTCCTTCCTCATCATTACCAGATCCCCTTTGTGAATCATTGGCACAGGTTTTGGGAGCTCGTTCCTAACATTTCTATCTAGTTGTGTGAGAGACAGCAGATGATGCTGTCATGGAAAACAGTATTCAAGCCTTAAGTATCCACTTTTATCTTAAGAGACTTCCCCCCATCCCAATAATGTAACCTCTTACCATTTTGCTTTTTACAATGGTCTTTAAAAAACTTTACACTGAAATCTAACCTAGTTAATATTGAGATCATATCCCAGGAATAATGACTAAATCCCTGTTCTATGACTTTGTCTCCTTTTATGCCAGTTCCTTCTGGTGATCTCCATGAGCCTCTCAAAATTAAAAATTAACATTGGATGACGTCATTTTGGTGAATGGGTCTTTCACAAATAGAACTTTTGTGTTTAAATAATGAAGAGAGGCCAGGTACAGAGGCTCACGCCTGTAATCCCAGGATTTTCGGAGGCCGCGGCAGGTGGATGACTTGAGGTCAGGAATTTGAGACCAGCCTGGCCAACATGGTGAAACCCCATCTCTACTAAAAGTAAAAGAATTAGCCCGGCTGATTGAATTAGGGGACTGCTTGAGGGCTTGGTGGTGTGTGCCTATAATCCCAGCTACTTGGGAGCCTGAGGCAGGAGAATCACTTAAACCCAGGAGGTGGAGGTTGCAGTGAGCCGAGATCATGCCACTGCACTCCAACCTGGGTGACAGAGCGAGAATCTGTCTCAGAAAAATAATAAATAAATAAACACGAAGAGAGAAACTGTGATATGAGAAACTTTGTAAGTACTTTGCTAAAGGACTCCCTCTTTTTGGGGGAAAGATTTTTCAGAAAACATTTTATGTTCAGGCAAAAAGCTGTGCTCATCCGGGATGCCCTCTTCTGTAGAATTTTGTCATGCAGGCATGAGCTGGTGACGAGGAGAGCCAGCAGTGTGCACAAACTATTTTCAATTAATGTTGCCTCAGTTCTCTGGGTCAGACTAAACTATAATTCCTATTGTTACAATGAGACTTATATTTCAGGACTGGCCACAAGAATTTTGGTTGACCTCTGAGCAACATCCAGATATTCCCTGCCCTCTTCCAGCCCTTTGCCAAAGATGTGACTTCAAGTAAGGAGGATCCCTCAGTCCTCGTATCTCCATCAGCCCCAGCAGGGACACAGATGAGTTTATCTACAACCCATGCTCAAGTGCTCGTGGGGAGGTCATCTTACAGTCCTGCTCCCAGGACAGAAATGAATGCCCAAGCTGGCACCTAATCATAGACCTCTGACCTTAATTGAGGCAGGTTCAAAAGAGACGTCTAATCACCACCTTTTCTTTGAGACACAGACTCACGCTGTGGCCCAGGCTGGAGTGCAGTGATACACTCTTACGTAACTGCAACCTCGAATTCGTGGGCTGAAGCAATCCTCCTGCCTCAGCCCCACGGGCAACTGGCACTGCAGACGTGGGCCACCAGACCTGGCTCATTTTTAAAAAAAGCTTTGTAGAGACAGGGTCTCACTATGTTGCCCAGGCTAGCCTCAACATCCTGGCCTCAAGCGATGCTCCTGCCTTGGCCTCCCAAAGTGCTGGGATTACAGTTGTGAGCCACTGTGCCCGTCCAACCACAACCCAACCACAAGGCAACATCAAACAGGTTTCTGTCTTCTCCAATAGAGTCATGTGTGAATGTAAGCCAGCCCCATTTCCAAACCAGGAGGCTTTCTTTGTGCAGATAATTCTGCAGGTGTCAGATTTTCTCCTGATTCCATGATAAACGAAAGGTCACAATCTGGTGATGTCAAAGGGCCTCCCGTAGCAGAGAGAAGAGTAAGAAACACAGTGGGTGAGACAAGAGAGGTACCCAGGGCACACAGTCATGGGAGGCACTCAGTGCCCTTGGCCGACCCCGAGAGCGAGCACCTCCTTCTGTTGTGAGCCCTAGACTCGCCCCAGTCCAGGCCCTGCTTGGTGACGATGTCATCAGCTGGGGAGCTGGGCTTTCTGTCATTCATCCCATGAGATGGGGACTATTCCAGTTCTCACATTTCTTGTCTTTGAGATTATTGTGGCACCTACTTGAGGAATGGACTAGAGAGGGTAAGCCTGGGACAGGACACTACTCAGGAGCACTTTTCTCATCGGGGTGAAGTCTGAAGGGGGCTGAGGCCAGGAGGAAAATAGGAAATCTAAGCCAGCTCAGGAGCAGCGCTGCCAGATGAGGCGACTGGTTAGCTGAAGGCTCCAGGGAAAGAGAGGGGCAACGAGCCAGGGACGCGAAGGAAAGGTAGCTGCTCCCAAGCCTGGGGACACCATGTCCAAGGAGAAGCATCCTGCAGAGGGTGAGGGAGGCCTGAGGCTCCAGAAACCAGGTGGCGCCTCCCCTCCTGAGGAGGCCTGTGCGTTGCTTGCAGAGGCTCATGCGGTGTCCACGCCACGACTCTGGCTGTGTCTACCAGAGGTGGGGAGGGAGGGTTTCTAGATTGTGGGACTGGCCTGGGACCCTAACAATGGCATCTCCAGATGAGCATTAAAGGCAAATAGCTGAGAAATAGCTCATTTCCTCTTTTTGGACAATTCTAGACAATCCCCTGCCCAGCTTCTCCTCCATGCCTCCTCCTTTATTCCAGCACCACCGCCTAGCCTCCCCCAGGCCTGCCGTGAGGTTCTGGGGTCCTCCAGCCTGGGCAGACCCCTTCTTGTTTGTGGAGAGTATCAGGAAGGTGACCCTGAGAGAGGGCTGGAAAATAGGGGACTCTTGCCCTAGACACTCACAGCTGGGTTCATACCTCCCCAGAGTCAGCCCCTTCCCTGGCCCCACACGGAAATGAAAACCAATGCAAAGCCGCCCTTTAGAAACAACATGAGCTTTTCTCACCTCAGTTACCTCATCTGTGGTGATGACGACAAGCGCCGCTGTAATTCTCCCCGCGCTCACTATGTGCCAAGCACCATGTGCAGCAGACAGTGGTAGAAAGAAGTGGTAGAATCATGGCTTCATTTCACTGCCCCAATTGTTGTGGTGATACTATTTCACCCATTTTACAGATAAAGCAACTGAGGTTTAGAGAGGTTGAGGAACTCGTGGAAGGCAACAGAGGAGCAGGGAGCAAAGCTGGGACTTAAAATTTGGTCTGACCCCAGTGCTCCTGCTTCAAACGACTACATTCTACCTTCAAAATAGGGGAGCACTGGACTGGGCTCAGTGGCTCACGCCTGTACTCCCAGCACTTTGGGAGGCCGAGGTGGTGGATCACCTGAAGTCGGGAGTTCGAGACCAGCCTGACCAACATGGAGAAACACTGTCCCTGCTACAAATCCAAAATCAGCCGGGCGTGGTGGTGCATGCCTGTAATCCCAGCTACTCGGGAGGCTGAAGCAGGAGAATCACTTGAACCCGGGAGGTAGACGTTGCGGTGAGCCGAGATTGCACCATTGCACTCCAGCCTGGGCAACAAGAGCAAAACTCTGTCTCAAAAAAAAAAAAAAAAAAAAAAAATAGGGGAGCACCCACTCCAGAGCTGGCCAGGCTGGGATTAAACAAGACAGTCTTTGAAAAACACATAGGCTAGTACCTGGTGCGTGTTATGTAAATACGTGCTCTGCATTTTGTGTTGCCAAATCTGGCAACAGGATCCGCCCCCATCTCCACCAGCTTCCCTGGGCTTTGCTTCCCACTGCGGGCACCTGCAGCTATCTTTCCACAGCTTCCCTCAGGCTACCTGAGCCTGACTCCGGGCCTCCAAGCACACAGCCGAAGGTGCCTGGAGGTTTCATACCCTGTGGGGATGGCTGTTACTAATGACTGAGGAGCTTAGGAGTGTGACAGCCCAGGCCTCTTGCCTGGGGAGGACACACGCCGAGGACTGAGTCACTTACCTCCAGCATCATCTGGGAATGAGACTGGCGCTGCCCTGCAGGGCTCTGCCTGAAACCCAACCCTGCCCTGGCGTCTTCCCCTCCTCTCAAGCCTCCCTCACTCGCTCACCAGTTTCTCTTGGGAATATGCCCTGGATGAATTAGTTACACCTGGATGTTTGTCTCAGAATTTGCTTTTGGGGGACTTAACCTGAGATTCCATTCCTAACCTCATCCCTGTACAAATACAGCATTCAGAATTGGGACACTTTGGGCGTGGCCCGATACCTTCGGTGACAGTGGGAAGGTGTTCACAGGAGGGTCCAGGTGATGGTTGGACACAGAACCACCCAAAGCGTCAGATTCACTCACCAGACCTCATTTTAGCAAACTCCAGCAGGGCCCATCAGGATTACCTGTCAATGCGTCACACCACCCAGTCTGGGACCAGCTCTAACAAGAAATATGGACGAGGGGAAATCACGGCTGGGTCCTGTCAGCCTGCAGGTGCCTTCCTGCCTCTCCACCCACAGGCCAAGTTGACCCCAACCCCATGCCCTCCACCTGGGACCACCCTGCTTCCAAGTAAGTAGCAGTTCCCTGAGTGGCCTCCGCAATGGTCTCCAATTAGATGCTAGCAGGGCATTTGCATTGCAACACTCAGCCAGAGATATTCTATCCAGGGGGCAACAGAGAGGCAGGCTCCCAGGCCAGTGATATGGTTTGGCTGTGTCCCCACCCAAACCTCATCTCGAATTGTACTCTCATAATTCCCACGTGTTGTGGGAGAGACCAGGTGGGAGATAATTGAATCAGGGAAGCAGTTTCCCCATACTGTTCTTGTAGTAATGAATAAGTCTCACCAGATCTGGCGGTGGTGTTTTTTTTTGTTTTGTTTTGTTTGTTTGTTTTTTTGTGATGGAGTTTCACTCTTGTTACCCAGGCTGGAGTGCAATGGCACGATCTCAGCTCACTGCAACCTCCGCCTCCCAGGTTCAAGTGATTCTCCTGCCTCAGTCTCCTGAGTAGGTGGGATTACAGGCATGCACCACCGTGCCCGGCTCATTTTGTATTTTTAACAGAGACAGGGTTTCTCCATGTTGGTCGGGTTGGTCTCGAACTCCCGATCTCAGGTGATCCACCACCTCAGCCTCCCAAAGTGCTGGGATTACAGGCGGGAGCCACGGCCTCTGGTTGATCTGATGGTTTTATACAGGGTTTCCCCTTTCACTTGGTTATCCTTCTTTTCCTGCCTGCTGCCATGTAAGACATGCCCTTTGCCTTCCACTATGATTGCAAAGCTTCCCCAGCCACGTGGAACTGTGAGTCCAGTAAACCTCTTTCCTTTATTAATTACCCAGTCTCGAGTATGTCTTTATTAGAAGTGTGAGAAGAGACTAATACAATTAGCTTTGTTATTTTAGAATTTATCAATGTTATCACACTTGTAAACATGCCGTGAGTTAAGTTAGCTTCCCACCTGTTAAGCTAGCTAAGCCCTGACTCTGACAAGGGACTCAGCCTAAGGCATAAAGATGCTCTCACAGGGAAGGTGCCCATCTGGAAGCCCTGCAAGTCCACTCTGCTGTCAGCAGCACAGTGACGGGTCACCCATGCTCAGTCACCCAGGCTGGAGTGCGGGCCTCAGGGGTACCGTCCTGAGCTCCTTCACTCAGGGCTCTCCCAAAGAAGGAGGTCAGGAGGATTTGAAGGATGATATTCAGGACTCCTGGGGTTTTCATTTTGTTTTCTTTTTTGGAAGATTTTGTGCCGGGCGCAGTGGCTCATGCCTGTAATTTCAGCACTTTGGGAGGCTGAAGCAGCAGGATTGCTTGAGGCCAGGAGTTCAAGACCAGTCTGGTCTGAGTAACAAAGCAAAACCCCCATCTCTAAAAAAAAAAACCAAAACAATCAGCTGGGTGTCGTGGCATAATCCCAGCTATGTGGGAGGCTGAAGTGGGAGGATTCCTTGAGCCCAGTAGATGGAGATACAGTGAGCCATGATCCCACCACTGCACTCTGACCTGGGCCACAAAGTTAGACCATGTTTCTAAGAAAAAAAAGACTTAAAAAAAAAAATTTCTTGTTTTATATTTTTGGTGGGGAAGGGGTACTGAGGGGATAAGGATCTAGAAAAGAGTGAAAATTCTGATATATGATGGGAAAACATTGCTTTGGGTTCAAGAGAAGATGCCTTTGGACAGCACATTCTCCCTTTGGTTAAAGTAAGGTGTTCTCTGGAACCAGCCCCTGAGATGTCATGAAATCGTCAGTTTAGGAGGCTGCTCTCTTACCATCAGGAAGGAAATCGGCATCCTGCATGCCTGTCATTTTTCCTGGAACTCATAGTTTTTCCTGAAGGACAACAAAGTCTGGCTGATAAAACGCTTGGGAGGTATTTGACATCCAGAATCCTTAGCATTTGCTGACTCATAGGGAAAACTGCAATTTTGTTTCTAAGTAAATACATATTATTCTTTCAAAAGGCCAACTGGAAGTGTTTTGTGACCTGTGGCTTGTTTCCTGTGAAGGAACATTTGAAATCAAGTCCCTGGGAGATGTGTGAGGTGCACGTATGCAGTCGTGGTTTTGACTAAACCAGCACCCTAGGCTTTTCACTAACTGGGGTACACCTTCATGGACCCCTGAGCACTGCACAAACTGCAGCACTTGCTAATCCTGAAGAATTCTGAATTCAGATGAAAGTTCATTTGGACCTTACTATTATTGGACTTTCCCTTATTCAGCCTTCCAGGGGCCCGCTCTTGAGGTTCTGATGGGCCAAGGCCTCCACTGGCCCAGTCAGCCAAGGCAGCCCCTGGTTCTACCCCCAGAGCCTGCCCCTCCTGTTCTCTCAGGATCCTGTCCCTGCAGAGCAAGGCCTACGGGAATCCAGCTGGGCCAGGGACCTGGGATGTCTAATTCTAGGGGCACTGTTAGTGAGCCCCCTGGGCCATGGATCTAGGGCCAGGTTTTCTAGGCTGTATAGCTTTGACAACAATAAGATGAGATTTTGATGGGTTTCTGGGCTCAGTTCCCATCAAGCTCCCGTTGGGTTCTGATCTCACGTAAGACTATATGGCCACAGTCTTCTATGGGCCAGGAACTCCTAAGAGGACAAACCTGGCATCTCAGGAGAAAGTCCCCACACAGACAGGGAGGCTTTTGTTGGGGCCTTCATGCTGTGTGGCCCAGGCCCTGCAAGCAGAGCAAGTGTGACTGTAGAACTGAGAGACGCAGCACTGAGAGCCAGCCGTCTGTGCTGGTCCACAGACGGAGGAAGGAGCCGCAAGCCAAGGAATAAAGGCATCGCCTAGGACTGGAGGAGGCAAGGAAGACTCTTCCCTATGGCCTCCAGAGGAGAACACAGCCCTGCCAACACCTGAACTGTAGCCCAGTGTGACTTCCAACCTGCAGAACTGTGAAATCATCAATTCCTGTTGTTTAAGGCATTGAGCTTATGGAAATGTGTTAGAGCGGCAAGAGGACACGAATCCTTACTAAGTCTGTGGACTCTTTGAAAGTGTAACTCATGAGCCAATAACTTCTTTTTATTTTTGAGACGAGTCTCGCTTTGCCCCAAGGATTGGGAGGAGGCACCTTGTTCCAACAGTCATGGGACATCCACTCTTCCAGCAGACCTGCTTTTGCCCTGCCCAGGTCCTCGGGGTGCTTACAGGTTCTACACTCTCATGGAACTTCTTGCTTCTGGAGCCATTGTAAACCCTTCTGAAGCTCAGGGTCCCGGAGGGCTTCTGTCTTCTTGTCACCGGGGCTGTGAATATGGACATGGCGCCCCTTCCCACCCCCCCACCCCCACCTGCCGTCAGCATTTCTCTTAGACCTCACTGGCTCTAAAACCAGTATCAAGAGCTCTGCAGGCACCCAGGGGAGAGGGGAATGGTCTACATGTCTCACCAAAAAGAGGTCCTTGTAGGCCCTGCACCCCTTGGAGTCTCCGCTCCTCTTGATCTCCCCGACCCCTTGGTCATCTTACTCACCCGAGGTAGAAAAGCACAAGGAAAGTCAAAGGTCTGGGCTCCAACCCCCCCACTTCCCATGTACAGCCTCAGAGAGCCTCCGCCAAGTCATGTAGCCTCTGAGCTCAGCCTTCTCATCTGCCACTGGCCAGAGCTACCTACTCACAATGCAGTTGTGAGGCTTACTGGGTACTGCGTGCCATGCCCTGAGCACAGCACCTAGCGCTAAATGCCAGTAAATGGTTCTTCATAAGCTTAGTGGTGAACAGGGGTCACTGCGTGTGAATGCCGCCCTGCCCCAGGGCTTCTCCTAGAACCATGATGAATGTTCGGCATATATTTGGATACTTACCAGTCTGTTCTGGTGTCCTTATTCCTTGTTCCAAAATTGTTTGCTCTCAAGGGCTTGCTTTCTACACTTTTTTTTTTTTAATCAGGCAGTCCCCCTAACCAGAATGGGTTCAGAGTGACTCCCTGCTTTCTACACCTCTAGAAAGTTCTAGCAGTGCAATTGTCTCACTACCAAAAAAATGGAAACAAGTTCAGCTGCCTGGAGAAGCTGCCAGACGGGCTGTGGACCCCGTTCCCTTTAAACCACAGCCTGCACTGTGACAGAGTCTGTGGGAAGCCGGAGGGAGAGGAAGATCCAGGGGCTCTTTCTTTCTTTAATGGAGGTGACCCAAGTGTGTTAAGAAGCTGAAGGGAGGGAATGGCTAGAGAAAAAGAAATTGAAAGTACAGGAGAGGCCATGGTGGGGTGGGCGGGAGACAGGGAAAACAGCAGGCACCTGCCACTCTGAGGTTTCCTGGAAGCCTGAAGAGGAACAAGTCAGGGAGCTCCACGGGTGGTGTCGCCTCAGAGCAGAGAGCTGAGACCCGGAGGAGCTCCAGGAGTGGGAAGGAGTCTGGAATAGGAAGACAATGAGAGCCCAGGTGTGGGCCCCGGATCCTCCACAGGAAATGCAGGCAGGAGTCATTTCCTGCAGCAAAGAGTATAA
The DNA here is from genome assembly GCF_008728515.1 of Papio anubis. Taxonomy (NCBI): domain Eukaryota; kingdom Metazoa; phylum Chordata; class Mammalia; order Primates; family Cercopithecidae; genus Papio; species Papio anubis. The sequence goes on along the minus strand of NC_044980.1, from coordinate 50,590,370 downwards.
TGAGCTGCCGAGTCCTGGTCACCTGGAGCCCTTTCCCATAGCCACCAGGCTCCCCTGAGCTCACGTATTTACATTGTGGAGTCTCAGTTTAGATAGCTGAGTAGGTAAAACTTTAAGACAGGGTCTTGCTCTGTTGTCCAGGCTGGAGTGCAGTGGCATGATCTTGGCTCACTGCAATCTCTGCCTCCCGGGTTCAAGTGATTCTCCTGCCTCAGCCTCCCGAGTAGCTGAGATTACAGGCGCCCGCCACCACCACGCCTGGCTAATTTTTGTATTTTTTGTAGAGACAGGGTTTTACCATGTTGCCCAGGCTGGTCTCAAACTCCTGACCTCCTGATCCACCCACCTCGGCCTCCCAAAGTGCTGGGATTAAAGGCGTGAGCCACTGCACCTGGCTGAGTAGGTAAAACTTTAATATAGAAGTATAGCATTACATGAAAATAGTATAGAAGTATAGCATTACATGAAAATGGTATTATGGCTTTTTTGTATAGAAGGCTCAAATACAAAAGCATTTTAAAAGCTGTTCCTATTAGCATAACTATGTTTTCAAATTCTACTTAATAACAGACTTCTCATGCACATGCATCACAGACTGCATCCGTAGGTGGTCCATGTGTGGAAAAGACCACATACCCAGTCTTCAGAGATGGTTCTCTTGGGGCCACAGACTCAGTCTTCCTAGTCGGAAAACTCTGCATGTCCTTTCTAGTTTGCATATTTTTACTTCTACTTTAAAGTGCAGACCACAGGACACCTTTCTGGCATTTTAGTCCACACTTATATTGAAGTTGGGCAGGAAGAGAGAATTCTATTCCTAAAAATGAAATGCATAGTACATGTATCTCACTTCCCCTGAACAGCCACAAGAGTGTTGCTGAATGCAGGTTTTGCCCTCTTGTGGAGTTCTGCCCCTCCCCTGCCCCTCGCCTCTCCCCAGCCCTTCTCATCAGCACACAGCAAGCATCTTGGGCAGGACAGCGCTGCATAGAGCTCTATGTCAAGGGCTAGTGTGGCCGGGGGACTCTTCCAGCATAGATTGAAGCTGTTTGTGCTTCAGAGCAAACTCTCTCCTCACTGACTCCAGTGCCCAGAGGGAATGAGGACTGCTGTTATCCTTTGTCATACTCCACTCTTCAGGACCACCACCCCCCACCTGCCACAATAAGAGTGCAAGACACTGACCACACTACATATTTTGATTACAGGTAGGCTTGTCAATAATCAACATTTACATAAAAACAATTAACAAAATACACCAGTGTGAAATTTCTTTTTCAAATGCCCTACAGAAACAAGTATTTTAAAAGTCAACCAAGTGGCAAAGTCCACCCGCTGTGCTGAGGGCCTATTGAGTCCCTCTTATTTCTAGCAACTCAGCTGGTCTCTCAATGCCCCCAGGAGCATGGAGGCAGAGAACATTCTGTAATGTCAACACCAGGACATGGCAACAATAAAATAAAAATGGGAAAAGTTTAGCTTCACAAGGATTAAAGGAATACAAATAACTATAAAGTTTCATTAACTATTCCCGATAAATTGACAAAATCAAGTTCACAGTGGTAGACAGCTGATTCTCAGTGGAAAAGGACAAAGGATCCGTCAGACACGTCTGGTGATACTATAAATCAGCTTAACCTTTGATGCGACACAGTCATGCAAAATGTGACAACCATAAAATTCTGACCCAGCAATTCCACTTTTGAAAAAACAGCCCCAAAGAGACAGGACAAAGGTGAGAAAAGATAAATGTGTATTGCATTGCACTGTATACTAGGAGGACTTTAAACGAATCCTATCGACCAAGGAATGCCTTAGCAAACCACACCATGCCAGCATGCCATGGGGTTCTTCGTGGACGTTCAAAATGCTTTGCTCATGCATGAATTTTTATATATGAAATAACTGAAAGTAAAGGGAGAACATAATGTATTCAGTATGATTTGCAATTAGCTGAAAATGTGTACAGGTTCACACAGATCACGTCAGGAGTTAATTAAGCATGACAAATAATTGCTATTTAAAACTCTTGGGATTATTGTTGTAAAGTTGAATTTAAAACAAATTTTAAATTAGAAAAAAGAGGGGACACCTAGAGGTGAGTCTCACCCATGCGAATGCTGTGTGTGGATCTAGAAGGCAGAAGGTAGTTCAGGCCACGACTTCTCAGCCTCAGCTGACGTTTCTGCCAGATAATTCTTTGTCATGAGGGCTGTTCTGTGCATTGTAAGATAATTTCCAGCATTGCCGGCCTCTACCCACTAGATGCCAGTAGCACCTTCCCAGTAGTGACAATCAAAAATATCTCCAGGCATCACCAAATGCCTGAGGTTTGGAGGCTGGGGGTCAAAATCACTCCCGTTGAAAAACCACTGGTGTAAGCCACAGGAATTTAGGAGGGCTGGTGGGAAACCAGTGTGTGTGGGCCCTTCAAAGAAGGCAGTCCCTATTTGGTCGGAAATTCAGAATGACATATCCTGATTTCTTTTTAATCTGCAGCTAATTTCAAAGTTGAAACACAGTGGCAGTCTGAGTTTCACGTCTGTGGGTTGCGGTAGGTGTCCACCGTACCCCACAAAAAATTGTCCACAAATTTTTTCTGCAAAGGATAAATGTTTTCGGCTTTGTGGGAAAAACTCTGTTGAAACTACTCAACCCTGCCTTTGTAGGGGCAAGCCGCCACAGGGAATAGGTCAACGACAGGCATGGCTGTGTTCCAATTATACTTTGTCAACACTAAAATGTGAATTTCATGGACTCCTCTTGTCACAAAATGTTATTCTTTTTGTTTTCAACCATCTAAACGGGTCATTGTGGCTTTTAGTTCATGAACCTACAAAAACAGGGCCTGGATTTGGCCTGTGGGCCAGTGCCTTGGGCGGCAGGGTGCCTCCTGCAGCAGGAGTAACTAGGGGCATGCGGGAAATGGGGACAGAATGAGACTGGGGTGGACTGGCCAGCACAGGCTTTCCTTGCACCCGGAGCATCAGCAGAGTGGCCGGAGGGATCCATGCTGGGGGCCTCTCCTTTTTCATCACTCCCCATCTCCTGCCTCCTTCAGACCCTTGCATGCTGTTTTCACACCGCTGCCTCCCAAGACACCAGAAGGAACTTGTGGTCTTTTTATTTAAGCCACAGATTGGCTTCTCTGTCATTCTTCAAAAATTTTCTGCTCTTACTGTTAAAGAAAGGCCACTAACCTAGCTGTCTGCATGGATCCCAGGGACTCAGAAAACTGGTTAACAGGAATTTTATCCATTTTTAATGACCTTGCTAAAACACAAGTCTTCCTGTTTGTGTCCTCACAATGTCTCTGACAGTAAACAGGGAAAACACAGATGCCCTTCTCCAGTCACAGAGGCAGTCCCGGGTGCCCAGAGCTGGGACAATTGGTGACTCGATCCAGGAGAGGAAGAAACCAGCGCTCTGAACTCTGAGGCTCGCATCCTGTGAATCTGCTCAAGAGAGCTAAGTGTGTGGCCCACCAGTGTGTTTTGGGGACTCACAGAAACAGCTCCTCCCATCTAGAGAGAAACAGAGACACCATCTTCCCACCCCTCAAAGGTAATAAAACCATGGAAAATGATCAAAGGAGGCTGATGGAAGGGGAGAAAGGAATGAAAAGAAACAAGAAAAACAATAGGAAGTGTTAAAAGATGAGAAGCTCTGGCAGTGGGGGAACAAAGCAGAAGATGGGGGCAAGAGGAGAGAAAGGAAGAAGAAATGAAACAGGAAGGCCTGGGTGGGGATTTGCAAATTGTCCAGCAGGAGACGCTTCCGGCTTTGATGATGAAGGAGCAGAGGCCAGAGGGCAACGTACTTATCTCTGGAATCCACTCACAGGAGCCACTGGGGATCCATTTTCTCTCCCATCAAATTCTTAGATTTTAGGTTCAAAAGCATCTACATCCAGGTGTGAGACAGACAAGTTTGTGAAAACTAATTCCAGGCTCTCTTCTCACCCACCTCCCACAGAATTTGAGAAAATTCCCCCAATTACGGGTGGGCAGGAGGGTTGAAAGAACAGCTGTGGGAGTACCTGTGCCCTCCCCCATCCTCGGACCAAGACAGGAGGCAAGGCTAGAATCTCCCCGTATGTTCACCAATCCGAAGGTGGGGTTGCCAAAGGCTCCATCTGGAACTCTGGGGACAGTGGGCTCACAGAAGAGCCCACACCACAGAAGGGGTGGCGAGCAGGGAGAGCAGACATCGGGGGCGGTGTGAGAATAGGACGCATCCCTTTTGTTTGGTCCCTTCCTACACCTGGACCTGAGTGCAGGACAAAGCATCAGGGGCATTGCCCTAGCGTCCTGTTCCCCAGTGCCCTGCCTAGGGCCTCCCTCATTCCTCGCTGTACCAGAAGTCAGTGTTCTGTAAACCGCAGTACCGAGTCCTGGGTGGGGTGGTTGGGGGATGGCTGCAGCCGCTGGAGATGTTAATGAGGACGGAGCTTTGAGAGAGCAATCACACCTTCCTGTACCCATAGCAACGAGGCAGCAATTGGCTAAGGTGAATGGCAGGTGACCCAACGGGGACAGGAGGGACCATAGTAAATACACGAGGCCAGAGTCAAAACCACAGCCGGACAAATACATGACCCAGAGGACTCCACTGAGTGACCAACTGCCCGACAGATGCTGCGCCATTGAACATCCTCGGCACTCAGAGCCAGTCCCAGGCAGGACACGGGAGGGCAAAACCCCAAATGTGACTGAGTCACAAACCTAAGACAACTCCGAAATCATCATCCTGGGCTGAGGTTACTTTGAAGTTTCAGGTCTCAGGCTAGCAATTAGTTTTAGGAAAGTAAAGTGATGTTTTGCACACCTGAGTGGGTGGCTTGCGAAGTTCACGCCTGCAATCCTAGTACTGATTCCTCACACTCGCCTAGAAAAAATACCATCAGCCTTCCTGGCTGGCAAGTGCTGGGTTCACTGCACCTTGGGCCAGTCACTCATTGTCTCGCCTGCCCTGATCTCACCAGGCTCCTAGTGACCTCCCACAAAGGTCAAGGGAGTCACAGCTGACTCTGTCACTGTAGTTACAGGAGGAGCCCAGTATCATCTCAGTGCTGAAGCCAGCAATCCACACTTTCGTGAAAGGCTCCACTAATAGTCACAAGCTCTGTGCTCAGCTAGAGCGAAGGAGAAGAAGTCCTCCTGCTGGGGTTGCAAAGCTGCTAAGCATTGCATATTCCCAGGCCCTGCCCTCCTGCATCCGAGAAGAGGCCTTTTAAGGATATGTTCAGTAAGCATTCCTGGGCTCTGAGCCAGTATGAGGGGCCAGCGTCCCCTCATACTGACAACCACTGCAATGTCAGGTGCCTTTCTGCTCCCAGGCTGGGTGCTGAATAGAAGGGCAGCGGCAGCTGGGAAGTGGCCCCTGGAGACTGGCCGGCAGCGTGCATTCCCCAGGGCGCTCCCCATTCCTTGATTTTTTAGTAGTCAATGCACTCTAAATTGGGGGTGAGGATTCTCAGGTGTGGTGTTGCTACAGACACTTGAGATCTAAGAGGATGTGAGGAGCCTCAGGCACCCCCTTAGGAAGGTCCACTCCACCCCCAGCCCCAACTGTGGGGAGAGAGGAAGGCTTCAGGGCTACCTCGTAGGGGAAGCCCAGAGCCCAAACCACCCAAAAGCCAACAAAACAGCTGTCCTCTGGCAGCAGGGAAAGGCCTCTGGAACTCTGAGGCGTAGCCCCAGCAAAGGCTGGCACCATGACCCAATTCCTAGGAGGCCAGGTATGTCCACCTTGGGGGTCCTTTGGGCTCAGAACCTGGGCCCTTCCTCCAAAGCCAATCTTCAGGAGGCACAGCTTCTGTGAGAGCTTGGTATCTGAACAAAAGAAAAGAGATTGCTGTTCCTTTCCAAAACTTGGGCTTATCACCATCCCTTCTTCCCAGCACAAGGTCATACCTGTGCCGACCAAGTTCAACTGGCAGCTCAAGGGCAGGGGAGACTTTAACCCAGGCAGGATGTGGCGGGGCCAAGCAAGCGCTGCATGCTGAGTCTTGACATCTTCTCTGGCAAGGGCCATCCACACTGAGGCCCTGAGGGTCTCATGCTATGGTCGCATTTAGACTTTGGTGTGCTCTGGAAGTTTTTGAGACACAAGAAATTCCCTGGTTGTCACTGAATTTTTCAAATACGGATTTGGGGCCGCTGCCTCCCACACATGGTCTGGTGCTAGACTTTCTAGACTTTGACAAGAAACAAGAAGCTGCTCTTCGGCTTCTAGGCAGGTCCCTTCTGGCATCCTCGAACGTAGGTATTGGGATTTTCTGGGAGGAATCTCAGGTGAAACTGGGAGCTCCTCAAAACTTTTCCCCAGGGGACAGTCAGGCCTGAAGGGGTGGGTCACATACTCATTCTTTTCCCCTCCTAAATTGTTTTCCTGACCCGTTCTGGCTTCATCTGTGAACATTTCTTGCAGAACATTCCCAAAGTTCACCACCGACTTGTCAATAACCAACTTGTCACTGGGGGTGGAACATGGTTTTAAGATCCTGTCTTCTGTGTTCACAGAGTCATCAGACTCCTTCAGGTTTAGCTTATCCTGGCAAAGAAAAAGGGACATCCCAAGTAGTCATTTAGAAGTCACACATAACATAGCCAAAAACTTGTTAGGCTAGGGACAGCAAATGCCCACCTCCGGAACAGCCCCCACCTTCCTCCCAGGCCCAGAAGTGGTGCCCAACCCTCTCCATATGCCCTTCCACAGAGCTTGGAAGGAGTGGCACATTTCCTGAGAAACAGCGCCCTGAATTCAAACAATGTTTTAAATATATTTATATATATGTATATAATTTTTTTTAAAATTTGAGATAGGGTCTCACTCCCATTGCCCAGGCTGGAGTGCAGTAGCATGATCACCACTCACTGCAGCCTCAACTTCCCAGCCTTGGGTAATTCTCCCCCATCAGCCTCCTGAGTTGCTGGGGCTACAGACGCACACCACCACACCTGGCTAATTTTTTTATTTTTTGTAGAGATGGGGTTTTGTCATGTTGCCCAGGCTGGTCTTGAACTCCTGAGCTCAAGTTATCTGCTGCCTTGGCCTCCCAAAGTGCTGGGATTATGGGCATGAGCCGCCGCACCCAGCCAATTCAAACAATGTATTCTGCTAGAGTGTGCAAGGCTGTTTTCCACATCATCCCATGCTCACAAAACCCCAGTTAAGATGGAAGCACCAAAATTACAACTCTTAGGGACGGAAAAACCACATCATAGAGTCAGACTTGTTCAACTTCACCAGAATATCAGAGGTGGCCTCATGGCAGGGACAGTGACTCTGTCATTTGTATCCCTAGGGCCTAGCCCAGTGCCTGGCATGTAGTGAGTGATTAATAAGTGCTGACTCTAGAGGCCCAACCTGCAGATTATTCAAAAAGCATGTTAGTTATCAGAGAGCACTGCCTATGAATCCGTTTACTCTCTAAATGACATTAAATAAGCAGGAAAGTAAATGGTATAAATCAGTCCAGTATACCGGACTGGTAAGAGGAGGACATAGAAAGAAAGCCCATTATAACAAAATGCCCATGCTCAAAAAAGACTTCTGAGTTGGAACAAGGACTAATATTTAAAATTTGTGCATCAAGGAAAAACTGGAAACAGCCTTTCAGTAGTAAGGATTTAAAGGTTATATTTGATTGGGCTTGTTTCTACATAAGCAAGAAATTAAACCTTAAAATTTCCCTAACAGTTTTCCACTTAAAAATTTATGAAAAAGGAGGGTTTCTAGTTAAGGAATACTCACTAGAAAACCCCAGTGCCAGTTAAATAAAGCCAAAGCCTGACTCTGATGTCCCCAACCTGAGAAAAACAACATGAGGCAGCCTCAGACTGCCATGCCCATCAGCATTCCCTGGTGATATTTAGGCAGTCTTTAGATTAATGTGCTCTTGGCTGCTTTGTAAATGGTTTCAAATCCTATAGCCAGGCCTCGTCTCTCTCTCTAGCCCATCGGGTACGGAAGGGTAGGGCCAGTGTCTTTATTCTGCAGCATCCTTTATGGGACCAGTTCCACCTGGGAACACACTGGGTCCTCACGAGCCTGGTGAAGCCCTTTCCTCTTGTCAAAGCATGAGGTCAAAGTCGTTCCAGGAAGGCTGATTCCATCTGCCCCGCCTGCCATTCCCTGAGACTTTTCAACTCAAGTTCTCTTGATGTGAACCTCGAAAAAAGCTCAGCCTAGGACTCTTCCCCATCTCCATTCACCTTGTCTACCTCCCACGACGATGATTTCCTTAATAAAAACAGAAGAGTTTACCTTGAAATCATCTCCACGCCATGTGGCTATACTACTTTCAGCAGGGTTGGGAACACTGGGCCAACACAGGTGAGTCAATTTGCTAATGAGAGAGAAGATTTTAAGATGGGAGGTGAATCCAAGAAGCATTAGCACCATATGGCTGAGTCAAAAGAGTGAGGCTGTGCTAAAGGGAATTGTAAGTTTCCCTCCTAAATAAGGGCATGTCTGCCTGATAGAATCTGGGAAAGTGGAGTTCTTCTGCGTTGTGTGCTGGGGAGTGACATTGCAAGTTCTCTGTGGGATGTGATCAAAGGAGACTCCCCATACAAAGCTTATCTTCCCCTCTCTCCCATCCGGGCATCTCCATACCTACCCCAATGCTGTAAATTGCACCATCACAGAGTCATTCCTTTGAGGCTTATCCTCTGGGAAGGACAAGTTTATAAGGTTTTACAAACCTTATAAGCTACCCACACTTTCCTGCAATGGTTCTCGAAGTGTGGTCCCAAGCAGCAGCAGCAGCATCACCTGGGAACTTGTTAGAAATGCAAATTTGGGGCTTTACCCTAGAACCACTGAATCAGAAACTCTGGGGATGAGGCCTGATTCCGATGCATGCTAAGATCAAAATGATTACTTAAGTGTATAATGTACAAGAATCTATGCTGGTGGCTTGGTTACCACCTACAGTTGGTAACTGAGGTTGATATTAGCTTAACTAAGTGCAGCTGCTTGACAGAGATGACTCACAGCTGTCTAATTTGGAGATCAACCAGGGAAGGACCATTAGGATGCCATAAAGCTCACTGCAGAGAGAAAGTGTAAGACCCTGAAGATGTGCTTTCTTCCCCACAGTGGCCAGGGCAAGCAGGGCAAAGGCCCCTACACCCAGACCCTCACTGCACTGCAAGCAAGCAACAAGCTTGCACCTGCAGACGACTGGCCAGCACCCCAACACCATGGAGACACTGCTCCCTGCTCTGCCTGAGACAGAAGCTTGCAAGAAGGCCTCCTGCTGCAGCTGGGGCCCCGCTAGACACTGAGAGAAAGGGCCTGCTCTCCAACTCCAGTCTCAGATGGCAAATGGAGCAGACAGAGTCTGTGGGGCAGCTGGCACTCTCCTGGCCTCAAAAAGGCCTAGACCTGGGCATGGAGCTCTGGGAAATGAAAGTGCTTTTGCTTGGTAAGAATTCTGATGAGCCACTGAGCGTGGCCTTTAATAACCTCCATAAATATGCACCAAGTTAATAAATGAATGAACACCCCTTAATGGTAGAGTGCCCTCTCCTACGAAGCACCTATGATGACTTCAACCCCTTTTTGTCCCTGATTTTTAAGGCACCCACTGTTGTCTGCAGACTCACTTGGGTTTTTTGAGACCATATGCCACCGTCAGGATAATGAGAATAAGAAGGCCTCCACCAATCAGAGAAGTTATAAGGATAATCTCAAAAACACCTTTGAAAAAGAAAGAACAAAAGTCAGTAGTGAGTTCCTCGCCTACTTTACAAAAATCAATGATTAACTTTTTCTTCTAGTAGCTTCAGCAACACAATTTCTTATTAGTTTTCTTTCAATTAAATTCCATTTCTTTCCACTAAAAAACCCCCAGGTCAGGAGTTTGAGACCAGCCTGGTCAACATGGTGAAACTCCGTCTCTACTAAAGATACAAAAAATGAGCTGGGTGTGGTGGCATGCACCTGTAATCCCAGCTACTCAGGAGGCTGAGGCAGGAGAATCGCCTGAACCTGGGAGGTGGAGGTTGCAGTGAGCCGAGATCGTGCCATTGCACTCTAGCCTGGGCGACAGGGCTAAACTTCATCTCAAAAACAAAACACAGAATTTTGTGGCTCCCCATCTAGGCATCTTCTCCTGGCAGCATTCATTCCAACAGCATTCATTCAGTGAATATTTATTGAACACTTACTTTTTAATTTTTATATATATTTTTTGAGATGGGTCTTGCTCTGTCGCCCAGGCTGGAGTGTACTGGCATGATCATAGCTCACTGTAGCCTCAAACTCCTGGACTCAAGCAACCTCCTGCCTCAGCCTCCCAAGTATCTAGGACTTGCAGGTGCAAGCTATCAATCATGCCCAGCTAATTTTTAGGTTTTTTTTTTTTTTTTTTTTTTTTTTAGAAGGAGTCTCACTCTGTCACCCAGGCTGGAGTGCAGTGGTACATCTTGGCTCACTGCAACCTCCGCCTCCTGGGTTCAAGCGATTCTCCTGCCCCAGCCTCCCTGGTAGCTTGGATTACAGGTGCCTGCCACCAAGCCCGGCTAATTTTTGTATTTTAGGTAGAGACTGGGTTTCACCATGTTGGCCAGGCTGGTCTTGAACTCCTGGCCTTGAGTGATCCTCCTGCCTTGGCCTCCCAAAGTGCTGGAGTTACAGGCATGAGCCACTGTGTCCAGACAGCAACTTTAGCTAAGGTGTCCAAGGAAGGAGTAAAATTCAAGCTGATCTTAATAGTGAGAAGGATCCAGCCATGTAAAACCATGGAGAAAAGCATTCCAGGCAGAAGAAACAGTGGATGCAAAAGCTTTGAAGCAGGAACAAGGTAAGGAAGATAAATTGGGGCAGAAAGCAGTAGGAAAAATGAGGTCAGTAAGGGACAGATGATGAAAGATCTTGAAAGTTATAGGAAGGAGTTTGGATTTTCTTTAAAATATAATAAAAGTCACTGGTGGCTTTTAAGCAGAGAATTCAGGGTTTGAAACTCTGGCTGCTGTGTGGAAAATGGATTATAGATTATCAAAAACGGAAGCAGGGTGATTTATAATCTATAGACCAGGGTAGGAAACTTCTAGGTTCCAGGGCTGGATCTTGCTTTCATTTAACTCTTGGAGAAAACTCCTTGAGCTGATGAAATTTGTGCCCAGTGTTGCAAAACTTCAATATAGCTTTAAAAAATTTTAAACAGCATATCAAAAAGAGTTCCTAGAAGGCAATGTTAGTCCATCAAAACAGAATATGTTTTCTCTGTAAAAAAAAAATGTCCTACTCACATTTTCCAGAGTCATAAAGCAATTTTGTTCTTGAAAAATGTGATGCATAAGAGGCTTTCAAGAATCTTTCAAGCAATTTTTAGCTTGCTTCAGTTATTGCAAAAACTTGGCAGTGTCCCTTCACTTTTGATCTAAAAAGTTGTTCATTCTTTAAGACAGTTTTAGTACGTACTTAAAAATCAAATCTCTGTCACTCAAGGACTTAGCAAAATTAACATATTTCTCTTTCTCCCTTTCTCCTTCCTACTTTCTGCTTCATCCCCCTCCTCATTCCATCTGCCTTCCTCTCAAATATCTCCCTTAACCAGCCATCATATGAAGCTACATTTTATTTTACATTATTTGTTGTCTGTAGTAAATTTTTCTTGCTATTTTTTAAAGTAAAAGTGGGTAAGTTAAATATATCGTATGCCTTTTTGCTCAAAAAAAGCCTCCACAAATGATGAGGTTAAGCCCCTTCCTATGGGTCAGTGGTCCTGTGTTAACCAAGGTTTTCCCTTGAAGGCCCTGTTGTACAGTGATACGGTTTGGCTGTGTCCCCACCCAAATCTCATCTTGAATTATAGCTCCCACAATTCCCACATGTTGTGGGAGGGACCCAGTGGGAGATAACTGAATCATGGGGGCAATTTCCCACACACTGTTCTCATGGTACTGAATAAATCTCATGAGATCTGATGGCTTTATACGGAGAAACCACTTTCACTTGGTCCTCATTCTCTCGTCTGCCACCATGTAAGATGTACATTTCGCCTTCCACCATGATTGTGAGGCTTCCCCAGCCACGTGGAACCGTGAGTCCATTAAACCTCTTTTTCTTTATTAATTACCCAGTCTCGGGTATGTCTTTATCAGCAGCATGAAAACAGACTAATACATACCGTAACCTATGACATGCAGAAACTGGTAACTGTGAACGGGGAGACAGCCTTGAGACGGGAGCTGGTTTGGTGCTAGGACTGAAGTTGGCATTAATTTGACACCTCCTCCTCCAGATGATTTGTGGCTGCCCAAGAGGAACGACCAAAATGACCAGCATTTCCAAATTCAGCTCTCAACTCGCTTGCTCTCTCCCTCCCATCTCCTCACCTACGTGCTTTCCCGGAAGGTTGGTGAGCCAGAGAGCAGGGTGGCTCTTTTCACCTAGGCACTGCCCTTTCATTTGACCTCCTCCAGCCTTTGGCAGATGTCATTTCTCTCTGATATAAGGTAAACGTGAGGGAGAGGTACTTAAGGCTTGAAGGAGATACTCACTGAATGACAATGTCTTGAAATTTATGCTGGTCCCGTTGATTCCCCCAGCACTGGTGCTGGCCATGACCCGAACAGTGTAAGAGGTCTTTCGTTTCAGGGACTCCAGGCCATACTGCAAGATGCTGGAGTTGACTGTCTTGGCTAAAGCAAAAATACAGAGATCAAACACCACAGTCAAACCAGACTGAAAATTGTGTCCCAGTAGCACCAAAATAAGAACATTGGAACCTGTGCTTCCAAGCTCAGCTGTCTCATATTCTGACCCCTATTCATGTCCTGCTTAAATATCAAGATGGACCAAGGAGCTCAATATAAGAGCTAGAACTATAAAAACTCTTAGTAGACAGCATAGGATAAATCTTCATGACCTTGAATTTCACAATGGTTTCTTAGATATGACGCCAAAAACACAAGCAGCAAAAGAAAAAAATAGGTTAAGCTGGATTTCACTAAAATTCAAAGTTTTTGTGCATCAAAAGATAATATCGAGAATGAAAAGACAACCCATAGAATGGGAGAAAATATTTACAAATCATATATCTGATAAATAACTTACATCTAAAATATATAAAGAACTCTTATAAACTCAATAATGAAAAGACAACCCAATTTAAACATAAGAAAAAAGATTAAAAAGACACTTCTCCAAAGAAGATATATAAATGGGCTGGCCGGGCGCAGTGGCTCACGCCTGTGATCCCAGCACTTTGGGAGGCCAGAGCAGGCAGATCACCCGAGGTAGGGAGTTCGAGACCAGCTTGACCAACATGGGGAAACCCCGTCTCCACTAAAAATACAAAATTAGCTGGACGTGGTGGTGCATGCCTGGAATCCCAGCTACTTGGGAGGCTGAGGCAGGAGAATTGCTTGAACCTGGGAGGCGGAGGTTGCGGTGAGTCAAGATCGTGCCATTGCACTCCAGTCTGGGCAACAAGAGCAAAACTCCATCTCAAAAAAAAAAAAAAAAAAAAAGACATACAAATAGGCAAAAACTACATGAAAAAATGCCCAACATTATTAGCCAGTAGGGAAATGCAGGTCAACAAGATAACCACTACATACCTACCAGGACAGCCATAATAATTTTTTTAAATGAAAAATAACACGTATTGACAAGGATGCAGGGAAATGAAAACCCTCATACATTGCTAGTAAGAAATGTGTAGTGTGGAGTAGTCACTGTGGAAAACAGTTTGGTGGCTCCTCAATAAGTTAAACTAGAGTTACCGTATGATCCAGCAATTCAGCTTCTAGGTATATGCCCAAAAGAATGAAAAGCACAAACTCAAACAGATATTTGTACATAGCAGCATATGTTCGTAGCAGACATCTGTTCATAGTAGCCCTATTCACAGTAGCCTAAATTCACAGTAGCCACTAAATTGTACACTTTCAAATGTTTAAACTGGAAAAATATTTTCCATGTATTTTACCATAAGAAAAAATTATTTAGCCTCAGCAAGAATCCAAGCCTTGCCCAGTATTTAAGATGTCAGGAGATACAGTGGACTGAAGAACAAAAGCATGATTTGGCAGGGGCAGTAGAAGTCATGGTGACAGGGTCTGTTCCTCCTCACTTTTTAAGCCAGGCACGCCATTCCTGGGAATGATGGTCGGGGAGCTCCCAGGAGGTCAACGCAGGGCCCAACCAGGACAAATTATATCAACTCCTTCCATTCCTACAGGACTCTCCTCTCAGGTACTGTCACTTCACTCTCATTTAACCCCCAAAACCCCAAAAGGCGGGTACTCTTGGCCCCATTTTCAGAGAGACTTAAAGAAGCTAAGTGACTCATGCCAGGTTGCAGGTCACAATGAGGTGGGGGAGCCATGCCTATGACTGATTTATCCATAGCATCTATCTGGGGCTTGGGGTTTTTTCCCACTTGGCTACGGGTGCGCTTACAGAATCCTTTTCCGCCTTCAGCTTGGTAAAAGATGGTGTAGTTGCAGATGATACCCTTTCTCTCACTCTTGGGAATCTCTTTCCATGTGATCGTGACCGTCTTCACGCCAATGTTCTCCACCTTGGTCTCAGGACCTTTTGATGGAACTGGAAGGGACGGGGGATAAATGATAATCACTGACCACACTCCAGGAGATCGTTCCCCCTACAAAGGCTCTGGCCAGTACTCAGACCAGACCACAGTGCGGGAGGCGAGGGGCGAGGGTTGAGTAAGGAACTGATGAATCAGCTTGTTTGGGAAAATTATTTTCTAGAGCCATCTCTCTTAAGCAAGAAGAGAAGTGGCATCAAGACCACTTGAAAAAGTCCTTTCTTTTAGACGGCTCACTCCAATTTGGTACCCAGCTTTTTCATTCATATCTGTAAAGTGTAGTTATTATCAAATAGTTGAAGAATATGGTTCCATAAGCTACCTCTGAGTGGCAGAAGATATTTTCCAATGTTGAATCTGGAAGACATGAACTTCCAAAAAGATAAAAGTAAAGCTTGAGCAATTCACCAGTAAAGCCCTTGCTTATTGCTACATAATTAAAAATAATTTTTTAACCTCCCTAGCTTAGGATGAACTCTGTAGGCTCCCTGATGTGGTCTTAATTCAGTGTTATTGCTGGTAGCAGCTGTATTTGCACTGTTTATTTGTGACTTTGGGCAAGTTATTTCACCTCTCTGAGCTTTAATTTTCCATTTGTGAAATGAGGGGATTGGACTCAATGATCTCTAATGTCTACCCCAGCTTCAGAATTCAGCAAGTTCATAACATACAGAGCTCACTACAAGATGAAGCACAAATGAGCCCTAAGATGGCTGGGAATGAGCTACAGGCACTTGCAGCCTTATTCACATGTTGGACAGGTCCCACTGTTTCCTTTTCCCCACAGGGCCTTGTCCATACATACTGCCTTCTTTGGCATAAGCCTGGATGGAATATGGCTCGCCAACTTTGTCGTGCAACATTGGATACACAGAGATGTTATAGCACCAGAAAGGTTTTAATTTATCTGTAAAAAAGAAAGAAAAAAAAAAAAGTGTAAGTGCAGAGCATGGCAGAGTGGAAGGAATACTAGACTGAGTTATGGCCAAACACTGATGGAAGATATTCAATTTCTCTACAGTTTCCACCTCTGGAAAATAAACAGGTTAGGTTGAATGGTCTCTAATATCTATTGCTTTTCTCAGGTTTTCTAATTAATTCTTATTTTAAAATTTAACTTTTTAGCTTTTCCTTTTTTGGAGGCAGGGAATCCCCAGGTCTGTTCTGACCAAATACTGTTGCAGCGGAGAGATCCACAGGATCGCTGAACACGCTGCCTAATTAAGTCCTAGAACAACATATCATCACCCTGTGGATCTCAAACACTTCGAATTCTATCTCCTCTACTTGCCTGCATCCCTGTGTGTGTATTATTCTTAATATGGATGTTTGAAGCATTAAGAAATGATTGTAGTGACAGGATTAAAAGGGTAAAGCCTCATTAGGGAGGCTGAGGCAAGAGGATCACTTGAGCCCAGGAGTTTGAGGTTACAGTGAGCTATGATCGTGCCACCGCACTCCATCCTTGGCAACCAAGCAAGACTCTGTCTCTAGAAAATAAAAATTCAAACAAAATTAAAAATAAAGAGTAAAGCCTCACTCGTGTATCTTACATAGGGCATGGACTTTCCTGAAAAGAAGGCTATTCCTATAACAATCACCTGGGAAGGTGGCCTAACTCTTAAATAGGCAACGAGAACTGAAGGAAGTATCCTAGGTAGGCCAGCTGGGATCCACACTCTGGAGTTACCCGTGGGATGACCCAGCTGTCCGGGAAGGGCTCTCTGATGGTGGGTGTTAAGATGGTGTTTTCCACCTGGAGACCGGTCAGATACCTGGTCTGCTTGTCACCCACAGCTTTCTGTGCCAGCCTCGCCTTGGAAATACCAAGAAGCGTGTCACTTCATTAAGCTTGCACAAGCTTGTCAAATGCTATTAACCACACTAACAGCTTTGAAGTCAAAGTTAAAGATCTAAAACTGGATGAAAATGAAACTAAACCCTGCACTGAGGAAACCTGTGGGTTCCTCCCTGGCTACCTTGCGGGATTGTCCAGTTCGTGGCCTGAGACACAGATTCCCAGGAAAGAGTGGGGTGCTCTGAGTCCATGTCCGGAAACCATTCAATCATCCAAGTGTTCACGTCTAGAGCAGAGCTTTGCCACTTCACCACTAGCTGGTCCTCAGCAAGGCAGGCCTGCATGACCTCAATGCACCTAAATGCTGAAAGGAGAGAAAAGGACTGCTTCATAGCTACCCACCTCCTTCCCCAAATGCAACAACCACATCGGCATCCTCATTGCCTCAACTGTAAAACAAGGCCAAAGTTCAGGATCTCCACGGCAGCCTCCCCGGATGGCGCTCTTTTCCCTCCTCTTATTGCATCCTTTTTCCTTACACAACACCTTTGAGGAGTAAGTGGCTTCTTAATCTTCCTTTACCTACCCCAAATTAACCTGTTTGCAGAAAAGGATCTCACTAGAGAGTTGATGGCTAAAAAGACTTACCTTCCACAGGCGTCTCTGCAAGTCAAACAGAAAGGAAACCTGAGACAGAGAATCTCCAAAGGTAGAATTTCAGGCTCTGGGAATTGTGTGGCTGGGAGGCTGGGAGATGGAGACCCTAAAATCATACCAGGGAGATGGCTTCACGCTTTCACTGTATAGTCTGGCTCTACACAAGCTGGATATGAATTCCTATCCTCAAGGCAGCAAGTATTGCGTTCGTACCAGAAAGATAAAGACACTGCCATCCAAATTACCCAGTATGGATCAATACATAAATGGCAACATTTTCTGCGGGACTGGCTAAAATAATCTGGAAACAGGTCACAAGGATTTATTTAATAAAAAAGTTGAGTGTGTGGCTTCCAATCCAATATCTGGAACTTAATATGAATCAGAGAGAGATCTTATTGAAAATGTTCGAACACACAGAAGAGAAGAGAACTATTGGAGGTGTAGCGAGGCAGAAGGTGGAAGGTACAAACTGGGCGGGGCTCAGAAATTCCAGGGCATGCTCTCCCCTCACCCAATCCTCACCAGCGTAGCACTCCTCAGCCTGCAAAACTGGAATCCATGGGAAGGGCGTTTCTTTTTCTTTCTTTCTTTCTTTTTTTCTTTTTTTTTCTTTTTTGAGGCAGAATCTCGCCCTGTCACCCAGGTTGGAGTGCAGTGGTGTGATCTTGGCTCACTGCAACCTCCACCTCCTGGGTTCAAGTGATTCTTGTGCCTCAGCCTCCTGAGTAGCTGGGACTATATGTGCATGCTAACACACCGGGCTAATTTTTTGTATTTTTAGTAGAGATGGGGTTTCACCATGTTGGCCAGGCTGGTCTCAAACTTCTGACCTCAAGTGATCTGCCCAACTCAGTCGGTCTCCCAAAGTGCTGGGATTACAGGCATGAGCCACTGTGCCCAGCTGGGAAGAGTGTTTCAATGAATGCCAGAGATGATCCTGGATGCAGGCACAAAAGTGTCCTGCAAAAAAAACCCCCAAAAGCCTTTTGAAGCTGGAAGCCAAGGCCACATGTAGGAATCTGGGGTGGGGACCGGGGGTCCTGCATCCTGCTGTTCCTTGGCAACAAACCCCAGCAGGCTGTGTGTATATTTAGGAGTCTTGTTCTTGTAAGCCACAGTAGACGGATCCTTTTCCCAAACAGGGCCCTTATGAGACACTCCAGGGGCTAGTCCTAGCAGCAAGGCCAGGTAATTTGTCAACCTGAAAAGGTAACTCCGAGAAGGACAACTGAGGCATGGAGGAAATGTGAAGCCACAGAAGGAGCAGAGGCCGAGGGCAAGAAGCACCGAGCCTGGAGATCGACCCCACCTAACCCTAGGGCTCTGAGTTTCTCCTTCCAGCCTTCCCCTGCTCACCACCTGGAAGCCTCCCCAGCCAGTCCTGGCTGAAAGTCCCTGCTGCAGCCTTGGAGATGTAACTAGACTCTTCTAGCAGCCAATGTTGGTGCTCCACCCAGACCCACTCAGCTTCCTTCCTACTGTGTGCCTGTGTTTTGCTTGACTGCGATGACTATGAGACGTCATTTACACTCTAGAGTCCCCTGCAAGATCCAGTGGGAACCCCTCTCCCTGGGGCTTTTATCTCAGATTGTACCTGTATGGGTTGAATTGTATCCCCCCAAAGTATATCCCCAGTGCCACAGAATGTGACCATATTTGGAAATAGGCCACTGCAGATGTAATTAGTTAAGACAGCAGGCCCTTTATAAGAAAAGAGGAATCTGGGCATGGAAACAGAGACACACAAGAAGCTAGCCATGTGAAGACTGAAGCAAAGATTGGATTTATGGGAGTTACTGGAGCTACCACAAGCTGATGAATACCTGGGGCCACTACAAGCTGGAAGGGGTAAGGAAGGATTCTCCCCTAGAGACTTTAGGGAGCATGGCCAGCCACCACCTTGACTTGGGACTTCTGGCCTCCAGGACCATGAGACAATAAAGTTCTGTTGTTTGAAGCCCCCCAGTCTGCAGTGCTTTGTTTTGGCAGCCCTAAAAGCCCACCTTCGTCTCAGCCTCTGCCATGTCCTGGCCTGCTTCCGCAGCTTCCTTTTCTCATCTCCCTGCAGGTGTTTTTTTTTTTTAAAAATGACTTGCCCACAAATCCTGGCCTGAAGAAGCCAAGATTAAAATAGCTCCATGCTATTTTAAGTGTTGGGAATTAGGTTAAAAAAAAGAAAGGAAAAATCGACAAAAAATCCCTGCCCTCACGACGCTTACATCCTATTGAGGAAGAAAAAGGTCATAAAATAAATAATTTATAGAATAAGGGATAGCACTAAGTTTGAAAGAGAAAAATAAGAGAGAAATTCTTTGAATGAAAGTTTTTTTATTCCAAAACAGGATAAATATGAGTTTGCCTGGGAGCAGTAATACGTCAAAAACTACTCAACCAAAACTGTAATGAACAATTTATTGGCAAGTATAAACACTAGAATTTTTTCACAGTGACAAATGGAAGGGGAAAAGGAAGAAAACAGGACAGCAAGCATTAAACCAAGGATGGGGATGTGGTGAGTCCCCATCTGTGGGGAGAAGAGTTCAAGAGCAGCTTCGGTCATGGAGGACAGATGTGACAAAGAGGACAGTTTCACAGGACTCGACCCAGCTTACATTCACCCAGACCAGAACAAATCAAAGCTGCACACAAAACTTCTAGGCATATGGCTTTCTATTCTGTAATTTATAAGGTTTCTGATTTTTAACACAGGCTTTGTTCCAAAGGAACATGACTTCAAGTGGTTCATTAATTACCAGCAAATTCTCACTGCTTCACCACCACATAAAAGGCCCCACTCCATTTTCGTTTTGACTCAAGAGAAACAGCCACCCTTGAGAGCCCAGGGACTGCTCCTTGGCCAGTCGATGGGACCAGGCACCTAAGGAAGAAGCTGATGCTGTACTTACACTTTTCCTGAATGGCTGGAATCCTCAGGGTGGTCACTGGAGACTTCCCAAGAGAATTATAAGAAATCATAGACACCCAATAGCTCTCGCCTCCCAGATGCAGTTCAAGCTGCTGGTTAGTGGTGTTCACTGTCTCTGTGAGGTTAGTGTTGTTTTCTGGAAAGTACCATATGTTGTAGCCAAGTGTTTTCTCTAGGACTGGGGCTCCTCTTGCCTTCTGAACCCAAAAACAAAATTTATTGCCAATAACAAAGAAAAAGAAAGGCATTGAGACAGTGAGAAGCAGTGGGGGTGAGGGTGGGGAGTAAGGCTAACTATTAGATACTAAACTACAATGAGGTAATTACCCTCCAGGGATGAATAACACATCCTTGGCTGTGATATTAACCCTTCAAGTGCCAGAAGAGGGGATTTACTAAATTTCGACTAATTCCATGAGGCTAAACTAGAAGAATGCCCAAGACAATGTAAACAAGCCACCCTTATTTCCTGCTGCCTGTTTCTTTCCCTCCAACCTATTCGTGTAGAGGAGTAAGGGCTAAAAAGCTGATACATTCCCTCTGAGCCCATCCCAAGTCTGGTCTGGCCCTGAGTCATCTCTTGCCTGGAGTATCCAAGGGTTGGAGAGCACCCTATGCCCTAGTCTTTTATTTCCATGCCTCTCCCTCTGAGAAGGGAGCCAGCTTCCCTGGACCAGTCACTCCAGCCAGGCATCCTAGCTAAGAGGGCTGCCCTACCAGTCCCAAGCGCTTGGCGAGAAGTTTAAGGTGGAATCCTGAGGACTTTAAGCTAAACTCTTATTTTCTGCCTTGAACTTGGGCCCACTCACCAGTATTTGCCTAGAAGACAGCATGGTGAGTATTTCCCAGAATTTATAGGGTTTCCCTTTCTGTTACTGATTACACACATAGATGGAGCAGAATGCCTGAATGTAAGTCCAGGACTTACAAGTGGGACTTTAGCAGGCACTTTGTCCCAGTGCCTTCCCAGTTCAGGAATTTCCTTCACACTTGCCTTGGCATAAAAGGTCAGCTAGAATCTTCCTAATGACCAGGAGCCTTTTATTTCTAAAGACGACCTATTTTCTTTTTTATTTTATTATATTTATTTATTTATTTATTTTGAGACAGGGTCTTGCTCTGTCACCCAGGCTGGAGTGCAGTGGCCTGATCTTGGCTCACTGCAACCTCCACCTCTTGGATTCCAGCGATCCTCCTGCCTCAGCCTCCCGAGTAGCTGGGATTACAGGCGTGCACCACCATGCTCAACTAATTTTTTTTTTTTTTTTGAGACGGAGTCTGGCTCTGTAGCCCAGGCTGGAGTGCGGTGGCCGGATCTCAGCTCACTGCAAGCTCCGCCTCCCGGGTTCACGCCATTCTCCGGCCTCAGCCTCCCGAGTAGCTGGGACTACAGGCGCCACCACCTCGCCCGGCTATTTTTTGTATTTCTTAGTAGAGACGGGGTTTCACCGTGTTAGCCAGGATGGTCTCGATCTCCTGACCTCGTGATCCGCCCATCTCGGCCTCCCAAAGTGCTGGGATTACAGGCTTGAGCCACCGCGCCCGGCCGACTAATTTTTGTACTTTTAGTAGAGACAGGGTTTTGCCATGTTGTCCAAGCTGGTCTCGAACTCCTGACCTCAAGTGATCCCCTCGCCATGGCCTCTCAAAGTGCTAGGATTACAGGTGTGACATTACAGCCCCAATTCTTTTTAAATAACATATGCTTTTTTAAATAATAATAAAAATTGAAATACAATTCACATTGCATAAAATTCACTATTTCAGTGTGAGTTCAATGGCTTTTATTAATAGTATGTTCAGTCCTGCAACTATCACTATTATTTAATTTTAGAGCATTTTAGTACATTCTTTTTTAACCAACTCAAATTCTTAGCGAGCTCTTTCCTCTTGAAGGTGGGAGGGGGAAAAAAAAAGACCAGACCCACCAAGTGGTGGGGAGGAGGTGGGCACTGAAACCCATCTTCTCTACTTCACAAGCTGCCCTACTTGGCCCTTCGCCACTGCTATGTAGCTAAGACCACATGTGGGCGTGTGCGGTTGTTGGCTTTCCTCCCCTAAAAATGTGTTGCCAAAATCACTTGTTTTCATTCTTGATGGCTGAGAAAGACAGTACAGCATCTGGGATTGATTCTCTAGGATTCCCCGGCATCTCTGGCTGTTGTCCCATGTGGAGGTGGAGCCTTGGCAACCCAGGGAGTCCCATAGCCTGCAGGTGTGGAGGGAGTGGGCGATGGTGCGGGAGCCTCCAACCCTGAGGTAATTGGAATGTCATCTGGCAAAGCAGGACACTTGCTCCATTTTCAACAGGATTTTGAACCTGCCTGGACTTCAGCAAATGTGAGCTAACATCGTGAGCATTTCCTGGGAATTCTGGAGGTATACGAAGGAATTCTGGCATCTCCCTCCTCTCCTCCTTCTTCTTCCCCACCTTTTCACTCTTTTTTTCTCCATCTGCCCTTTTCCTTTCCTGTTTATTGCCTTGTCCCCCCATTTTCTACTCCTTCTCTCACTTTCTTTTCTCAGGTCCTCTTTCCTCCTCCTCTTCTCTGCATTCCCCACCTGACTTCTGTTCCTCACTCCCAGGCCTCCATCCTAGAAAGGACCATGTGGTCCCTCTTCTGTTTTTGTGCCCCACTGTTTCAACACACGTGTGCCATATATGTTGCCAATGACTCGAGGACACACCAGCAAGCTGACCCTGATCAGAGCTCTTCTTAGATGGTTGGGTCGGGAGGGGGGTTCCAGAGACTAGTCAGCAGAGGCTTGTCAGTGATAGTGTCCTCCAGAA
Source organism: Papio anubis (assembly GCF_008728515.1). NCBI lineage: Eukaryota > Metazoa > Chordata > Mammalia > Primates > Cercopithecidae > Papio > Papio anubis. The sequence continues at coordinate 50,567,620 of NC_044980.1, read as the reverse complement.
GGCCATGGTGCCTCCTGCACTTTCACTTTCTACCTTCCCCAAATGTTAATGTTTCAGACCAAAGAGGACGGGGGCCAGGGTCTGTCATGTTTGGGCCATCTGCAAGATGACCTATAGGGCTTTTTTGAGCTGGCCAACCAATGTGAGATTTGGGGCATCATAAAGCCCTCTAGGGAAGGAAATTCTGGAGGTAAAATTTCAAGAATCACAGTTTTTGGAAGGGTAAGAGACCAAGGGCTTTTAAATAGGATAAAGAAACAGGCTGGGCATGGTGGCTCACGCTTATAATCCCAATGCTTTGGGAGGCTAAGGTAGGAGGATCTTTCGAGCCCAGGAGTTTGAGACCAGCCTGGGCAACATAGCAAGACCCAGCCTCTACTATATATATACACACATATATATGCTATATATATATATATATATGTATGTGTGTGTGTGTGTGTATATATATGTATGTGTGTATATATATGTATGTATATATATATTTAAATTAGCTGGGTGTACTAGCACACCTACCCAGCTACTTGAGAAGGTGAAGTGGGAGGATAACTTGAGCCCAGGAGTTAAAGGCTACAGTGAGTTATGATTTCACTACTGCACTCCAGCCTGGGTGATTGAGCAAGACTCTGTCAAAAAGAAAGAAAGAAAGGCAGGGGGTTGGGGGGAGGGAGGGAAAGAGAGAGAGAGAGAGAAAGGAAGGGAAGGGAAGAAAAGGGAAAGAAGGGGAGGGGAGGGGAGGGGGAAGGGGAAGGCAAGAGGGGGAGGGAGCGAAGGGGAGGGGAGGGGAAGGGAGGGGAGGGGAGAGGAGGGAAGGGAAGGGGGAAGGAAGGGAAGGAAGGGAAGGAAGGGAGGGAAGGGAGGGAAGGGAGGGAAGAGAGGGAAGGGAGAGAAGGGAGGGAAGGGAGAGAAGGGAGGGAAGGGAGGGAAGGGGAAGAAAGAGAGAGAAAAATAACCCAGAGGGAGGTCACCTTCCATAACAACCGCACTGGCCTTCTTCCATCCACCTCAGTTGGTTTCAGGACTCTCCACAGTTCCAGGCCACATGGAGCTGTAAGGAACAAGAATGAGGCACTCAACCCAGAGAGAAGGGAGTTGCAAAGGAGACAGGGAAGGTGAGCTGGGCAGTTGGGAAGGATTTGCTCAAGGGAGCCAGTAGGAATAAGGTGAGGAGCGGAGGGATGGCAGCCTTGCAATGACCAAAGATGTCTTCATTTTGTGGTCAAGGAACTGGAATCAACCAAAGATAAAAAATAAAACTGCTCTTGAGTCTGATGATTTAACGTAAGCTAAAGGAAAAGCATAATCGGCCCCATTGTAATATAATTTGTCTCCCAAATCTAGATCAAAATGTGACTATCTCATGTCCTCTAGACATAACATATACATTAAAGCTGGGAATGACACAGATAACTCACAAGGAGATATATGTATATACAATTTATACCAAGTCTGCTTCCAAAAAAATAAAACTACATACTTAAGATGTTATAAAATATAAGAAAAAATTAAATGACAAAGGAACAAGAAAATAAGCTTCACTAGGTCCCTCCTTGAGCTCTAAATTTAATGCTGGTTTTTCCAAAATAAAAAAGAATCACATTGAGGTGCCTATTTCTCGTGGCCCAATAAAAAGGAAACCTAGAAATTTGTATGAAGGAAAACTATTTTCTGGCTACGAACACTGAAATCATAAATGGAATTTATCACGTGGATCTCTTCAAAAAGGACACAGAGTAACATAAAAGCCAATATCTGCAATCCCAATAGAGCAAAAGCACAGAAATATCATATATGCACATTTTTCATAGTTGTTTTCCATAAATAGCTAGGGCGTAAATCCTGACACATGCCTTTTTCCAGTAAACAACACAGTCTGAGACAACAGTCCAAGTGTATAGGCTTCTGATGATCTAATCATACAGGGATGAAACTTACAAAAAACAAGGAATTTACATTTCACTTGATTTCTGGACTGTATCTCTCAAATATCCTGTCTCAAGCAAGTTTTGTCAAGAGATGGCTCACTGGCAATTTATAGTTGAACGCCCTGACATGCACCTGAGATATCAAAATACTGAGCTACTGATTAAAGAATGACCCACCCACTTTAGCCATGAGAGGAAAGCAGAGAGTTCTAAACAAATGTCAAGAAGGCTAGTGGCCCACGATTTGGAGAAGAGAGTAAATGTCCCTAGTCAAAGCTGCAGTAGTTGCACTCTGAATTTTTTCTTGAGGAAGTCACATGGCTGCAGATAATGTAATTAGGTCCACAAAGAATGAGTCTACCACTCAGACCAAGATCTAAACTATTTTTTAGAAGTAAGAGATTGTCTTCAGGGATCTTTTAAATTGTAGGTGATTGGATATCTTAAAGTAAAATGACTGGCTGGGTGCGGTGGCTCATGCCTGTAATCCCACCACTTTGGGAGGCCGAGGCAGGTGGATCACTTGAGGTCAGTAGTTCGAGACCAGCCTGGCCAATGGTGAAACCCTGTCTCTACCAAAAAATATAAAAAATTAGCCGGGTGTAGTGGTGTGTGCCTGTAATCCCAGCTACTCAGGAGGCTGAGGCAGGAGAATCACTTGAACCTGGGAAGCGGAGATTGCACTGAGCCGAGATCGTACCATTGTACTCCAGCCTGGGCAACAGAGGGAGCCATGTCTCAAAAAATTAAAAAAAAAAAAAAAAAAAGTAAAATTACTGAACTCCAACTAAAGACAATCTTATAAGGAGGAAAATGTACCAAGTACAATTGAGTTAATGACTTGTTTTGCCTTCAATGGAGAGTCACATTTCTACAAATACTCTTGCAGAAGCTAAAGTCTAGTTAACACAGTCTAGCGTTAGGCCCAGGATCTCCCAATGAGATATATTAAATGCAATTCTATTAGAATTGTTTATAAGGAGGTTGAAATGTGTTGACTTTACATATTACTTCATCTAAATCCCGCTGACGTGTTGTCTCAAAAGCTCTGCCAGGAGTTTTCTGATTTCTCAAAAGCTTTTATTGAATCAGAAGACAGAACAGCCAGTACTCAAGTTTCTCAGACAGGAAGCAACAGACTGGTTTCAGTGAGATGTAAGCAGTGGCCAAGTTCCTCCCAGAAGACAGCCTTTGTACAGGGCTACAAAGTCATTAGACCTTCCAAGGAAATGCACAAGATTAGAGGGACATTCACTCCATCTCTCACATGCAGAATCTCTCTGTTCCAATCACGTGGAGAGTCAAACTCAGGGCCAGTAATATTGAGAGTAAGAAAAAAAAAATCTAAAGACAAAGTGTTCATTATTACCCAGTCCTAAATATTCATCTCAAGGACAGATACAGGCAAAACTAAACTGATTATTAAATAATCATTCCAGGCACTTGACTAGAAATATGAGTGAAATTCTTCTTGGATTTAGCCCATAGGCTAGCCGGGCATGGTGGCACACGCCTACAGTCCCAGCTACTCGGGAAGTTGAGGTGGGAGGATCACTTGAGCCTGGGAGGTGGAGGCTGCAGTGAGCTGAGATCTCACCACTACATTTCAGACTGGGTGACACAGTGAGACCCTGTCTCAAAAAAAAAAAAAAAATCCCATAGGCAGTCATTTGTTTTCATAGATGGTAATGATAAATGAGTTTAAATGGATATTTTCTTCTTTCATCGAGGTCACTATTTCCTGCAAATATGGTCCAAAGAGAAACAGTCTTCTCAGTATAGACTTCCCACAGATGCAACTGTTAGTGAAACCACTGCCTCACTAGCATGTAAGTCTTCTATGGTTATTATAGCCAGCTTTCCATTAACCACAAATTGATAATGGATTTTCAGTTTAATCAGAGGGGGAAAAGTAAGGACTCTGAAAAAAAAATAACAAAATTAAAATTTTCCAAATCAACCAAAATATCTATGTATTCGAAGGCATCAATTCTCTGGATTGATACAGCAACAACTGATGCTATACTATTTCTATTACAATATGGGTATCCCCACAGCGACCACCAGTTAGACATATGCAGGTACCCCTGCTGAAGAACAACAATAAGAAAAGCTAACTCTCAGCAAGTGTCAGTTTCTGTGAATTTTCTCATTTAATGCCCACAGTCCTGTCATTTCTGAAGCATAGAGAAATTAAGCAGGTATTCAATATCACAAGTTTTTAAGAAATAAAGCCAGGATTTGAATCAAATTATATCTGTATCATGTAGTGAGTAGATTGTCTAAATATAGGTAAATAACTTTAATAAACAATATATTGAAATCCAAAAGAAAATAGTCAGTGCTTCACATTCAACTTAGAATACATGTTTTCAAACAATTAGAAAAGTTTGAAGTGGTATGCATTAAACAAGTGGCATTTCATTGAAATAGGAAAACACGTGGTTTATAAATTTGAAAACAATAAATGAGGATTTGCTGGGGGCTGGAGGGTGCATTTTAATCAGTTTCTTCTGGGATCCTGAAAAAAGGAAGAAGGACAAAAGCAAAAGTTCTCTAGTGGTGACTTGGATAAATAAGTGTTGATTTGGTTTAATTAGCAAAAGGCATAGGTAACACCAGCATCTGGTGTTTGCTAATTAAATCAAGTTAGCTGAACTAATAAATCAGATGAAATAGTAAATCTTGTTTTTGGCAGCAAAACAAGCTGAGAAAACTGACACAAGGGACTGGCTGGTCTGTGAGGAGCTTGAGACTCTGAGCCACGATGGCACCAGGAGGTCACTAGAAAGAAGAGTGACAGCCATGGCAGGGGAAGAGCTAGGTAAAATACAACGGCACCCAAGGGTGCACTTAATCATCAGCTTGCCTGCTGAAGAGTGAGGCAAAGGAAGGTAACTATTTGCTGAATGATACTGCATGAACATCTCTGGTGGGGAACACAACATTCAGAAGGCATCAAATTGGTTCCAGACATCTGACCATAGGGGTGAATGCACCAAACATCTGTTAATACTAGTGTTAATACTGGAAACTCAACCAGGATCCAAAAGAACAAATCATTATTGTGTGGATGAAGTAGCACAGAAGTTGACCCCAGATGTTATCTGAGACTAGTCTGCAACTTGGGTATGAGACTGAAATCTCATTTTCTATTACAATATGGGTATCCCTAAACCACCTGAAATCATGAGGCCTTAAATCATGGCAATGGGGGAATTCATATTCTAAAACTCACATCCCTTATAAATAAATAAGGTTAAAGCCTCAGAGGAAGGTTAGAAGGGTGGGCATTTTAAAATTTCTTGTCCATAATTCAGAAGAAGAAGTGTGGCCATCACTGGGTGTGTATCCAATTAATCATTCATTTACTGTGTTAGGCTGAAAAATGGCCCCAAAATATCTCGTCCAAATCCCTGGAACGTGTAAATGTTTCCTTATATGGTAAAAGGCACTTTGCAGATGTGATTAAGTTAAGGATCTTGAGATGGGGACATTATCTTGGATTAGCCAGGTGGGTCCTAACTGTGATCACAAAAGTCCTTATAAGAGGGAGGCAAAGAGGTCTGACACACAAGAGCAGGGAAAGGTGATGTGATGATGGGGGGATAAGTTTTATAGATGGAGGAAGGACCACAAGCCAAAGAATACAGGCAGCCACTAGAAGCTGAAAAAGGCAAGGAAACAGATTCTCCACTCAGAGTCTCAGAAGGAAACAACCCTGCTGACATCTTTACTTTAGTCCAGTGAAACTGATTTTGGACATCTGACTTCCAGAGCTATGAAAGAATACATTTGTGTTGCATTAAGCCACTAAATTTGTATTGTTACAGCAGCAATAGAAAACTGATAAATTCATCACACATTTATTGATCACCTGCTGAGGGTCAGACTCTGGGCAAGACTCTTGAGAAAAGTAACACATGCTAAGTGACCCTGAGCCATTTATTAGCGTCTCTGAAACTCAGTTTCCTCATTTCCAAAATGGGAATGCCTCTACATATTTTATTGTGCTTTTAGGAGGATTAAAAATAATAATAGTAGGATAAATAATAAGAATAGGAAATCTAGCAGTTAGTGAATATCTACTATGGCTAAACACATTATTTCATTTAATCTTTAAAATAATGCTAAAAAAATAGGTACTACTATAAACTTAACTTACATATTATATTTCAATATAGAAAAGGGGAACAAATGTGAGGAAACTTCTGAGAATGGACTGAGAGATTAGGTATCTTGCCCAAAGATACCTGGCTTGGGATTTAAGCCAAGCCCACTGACGGGAAGCATTGCTCTTAATGACCATACTGACACTTAGTAAGCGCTTGATCAACCAGCAATCCACGCCTCTTTCCTTTCCTCACTGTCATTAAAGATGTGATTTTTTTTTTTTTTTTGTATTAGTTACACCTTTATTTTGAGTAGTAGCTCCAGGGTTCACAATATATAGCTTTAATTTATCACAGGATACCTTCAAATGATATGATACTGGCGGGGCGCAGTGGCTCACGCCTGTAATCCCAGCACTTTGGGAGGCCAAGCTGGGCGGATCACCTGAGGTCAGGAGTTCAAGACTAGCCTGGCCAACATGGTGATAGCACATCTCTACAAAAAATACAAAAATTAGCCGGGTGTGGTGGTGGGCCCCTATAATCCCAGCTACTTGGGAGTCTGAGGCACAAGAATTTCTTGAACCCGGGAGGTGGTGGTGGCAGTGAGCCGAGATCACACCACTGCACTCCATCCTGGGTGACAGAGCGAGAGTCTATCTCAAAAACAAAACAAAACAAATGATATGATACCCTTTCATGTATAGTACAAGAATCTCATGAGTATTAAAATGTGACCCTTTGCCTTTGAGGCACAAAGTTGTGCAGGCTCACTCTTGGAGGGTACAGGGGGCCCCTGGGGTCATGAGATTCCATGATTCCCAACCAGGACACTTGACAAACCCCACCAAGTCTAGCCCAAAGCAGCCCTACGCCAGAGCAGACAGGAAGGGAATCGCAAGGAGTAGCTTGCCTTCTTCCTCAGTCATTCCCATTTTTTCTTGGCTCCAGTCACTCCAGAACTTTGACTCCTTGACCGCACATCGCAGAGCTACGACATACTCTGTAAAAGCCTGCAGCCCCATAAGGTTGTAGGTTTGGTTTGTATCTTCACGGTTCTTAGCGAAGTTGACTTCCATCTACAAGACAGAGACAGTTCTAAACTGAAATGGAGACCACACATGTTATCCTCCCATTTTCCTCTTCGCTACCCAGCTTTTACATTTTTAGAACTACTACTCTTTACTCTTACATTTTTAGAACTAGTAACGCTCTAAATCAAATTTTAAAATACATCATTTTCATTAACAGACTTTCATATATGCCTGGGAACAATTGGTACCTACATAGATATGAACATCTCCATGAACCACCACCTCCCTCCCCATTTCCTGTATCTAAGCTTATGGGGCAGAGATTCCTGCCTCTGGCCTGTCTGAATGAGCAGAGCTCTGCTGCTTGCTGTTCTAGAAGATGCAAGCCTCAAGATCCAGGGCAACCTGAGCCTAGGAGGTGACTCCAACACCTAGAGATACTGCCTCATGGAACTGCAGGAACAGAGACCTTAGCTGCACTCACGTCATGCACGAGACCCAGGAAAGTTAAATAACCATTTAAATGAAAGTTAGAAGATCTGCAGAATAGGACCAGAACATAGATTTCTTCACTCCTAGGCTTTTTCATTTTACCCAAATCTTTCACTTCAAAGCATTGGTCTTTGGGTGACCAGTCAAGCTGCTGAAAGTCTCAACAGCCTGAATGTATAAATTAATTTTGATACTCTCTTGGGGAGGGAAGAGGTAAATAAATTAGTTCTTTTCTCTAGATGTCAGCTTCTCATTGGTAAAGTGAAGGTGTTGCTTTATACAATTTCTGGAACTCAGCTCTCCAAGAGAAACTAAACATTTAGCTATTCCTTTTCTGAACACAGTCATTATTGCTGCAATATAAACCTTTAGTTCAATATAAACATTTAGCTCAATATAAGCTTTATAAACCTAAAGTTATAAAACCCAAAACCTAAAGGTTTACATAGCTTATTTTGAGCTGATTAATAAAAAATAAACTTCACTGGCCGGGCGCAGTGGCTCACACCTGTAATCCCAGCACTTTGGGAGGCTGAGGTGGCCGGATCACGAGGTCAGGAGATTGAGACCATCCTGGCTAACACAGTGAAACCCCGTCTCTACTAAAAATACAAAAAAAAAAAAAAATTAGCCGGGCGTGGTGGTGGGCACTTGTAATCCCAGCTACTCGGGAGGCTGAGGCAGGAGAATGGTATGAACCTGGGAGGTGGAGCTTGCAGTGAGCCGAGATCGCGCCATTGTACCCCAGCCTGGGCTACAGAGAGAGACTCCGTCTCAAAATAAATAAATAAATAAATAAATACATACATACATACATAAAATAAACTGCACTAATAGATATGTCTATTTAACTACTATGCACACAGCATAGTCCCATGGGATCCTGCAAGAGAAGGAAGTCCTGATACTACTTACATCTATGTCCCAGCTGTGAAAATTAGTACCTAATTGCAGCTCCTGTTCTTTAAGGAAATTGGGCAGAAGGAGGATATGTGTCTATGGCAGAAAGCTGACAACTGCAGATGGACTTTGGAACTCTGTCCAGCTGCAGACGGTCTTTGGAACTCCCAGTCTGGTGAGATGGGGGTGGAACAAGAAGAGGCAATGACACTTTGGGGGCTAAATCCCAGGTTCCCTGAGCATCCTCTTCAAACAGGCCCTGGAGATGCTGTGACGGCAGACTAGGGTTGTGGAGAGCATAACTTGGGACAACCTGTTGTTAGTTAGGGATCCAGTTAGAAAAGGATTAAGACTGCCAGGAAAGGCCCAACCACATGGTGCTCCATATGTGATTTAAAATAAAAATACTAATCCATACAGCAAGTATAAGGAAGTCTAATAAAGCTCTATTTTACTTTTCACACTTTAAAAAATACATAATATTCTTTCTAATCTTTCAATTTTTCCTTCTGCTTTTTTGTACCCTTAGCACATGCTCAGCCTGTGTGGTGGTTCTTATCATGTTCATGCTCAGAAAGTTCTGCCTAATGTAGCCACGGAAGCCTCTTCCTCCCAGCCTGAGCCTCAGAGGAGATGAAACCACTGCTCAGTCTTTTAAACAAGGTGCCTGTAAGGCTTCTTTACTTTGTTATTTTGTCCAGCCAAGATCCTCTGGCCCTGACAGGGTCCAGGATCAACTGATCCTTCATATACAGGCTTAGATCTAAAACTTCCCCAACTCTGCACAGGCAATGGAACCCTACCAAAACACTAATTAGCTTCATCAGGTTCATTGTTAACAATCTATGTTTTGTGCCAAATCCTAACTCACCCAAAGTGTTTGTCTTAATAGATGAGTCAGAAGTTCTGATACAAAACCTAAATCAAATTCTGTGTGTGTGTATATGTGTGTGTGTGTGTGTTTCTCACTCTGTTGCCCAGGCTGGAGTGCAGTGGCACGATCTTGGCTAACTGCAACCTCTGCCTCCTGGGTTCAAGCGATTCTCCTGCCTCAGCCTCCCCAGTAACTGGGGCTACAGGTCCGCACAACCATGCCCAGCTAATATTTTTTTTTTTTTTTTTTGAGACAGGGTCTCACTGTGTCACCCAGGCTGGCGTGCAGTGATCTTGGCTCACTGCAAGCTCCGCCTCCTGGGTTCTTGCCATTCTCCTGCCTCAGCCTTCCGAGTAGCTGGGCCTACAGGCACCTGCCACCATGCCCGGCTAATTTTTTGTATTTTTAGTAGAGACAGGGTTTCACTGTGTTGGCCAGGCTGGTCCCTAACTCCTGACCTCAATTACCCACCCGCCTTGGCCTCCCAAAGTGCTGGGATTACAGGCGTGAGTCACTGCACCCAGTCCATACATCAAATTCTTAAAACAGTTTTGAGATCCCTTTCTAAGAGGCTCACATGGCTTTATTATATAAAGGTGCAAACCCTTTAAACTAGGGCCACAAAAGAATCTGGAGGCTGCTGAGGTATGGTCACATGGATGGCAAACCTGGGAGACAGAAAACCTGAGCTTAGGTTTGCAATTCACAAGCCCTGTGATCTTGAATAGATCATTTAAGTTTTCAACATCTTAATTTCCTAATCTGCAAAAATGGGGATAGCAAGGCCTCAATTACAGGATATTTGCAAGGATTCAATAATTTGGAGTATAAGGAAGCTCTTTGTTACTCACATATCATACAAATATGGGTCTTGTTATATGGACATGTTGGAATTTTAGCATTAGTTTTACACGGCTACACTTAAACAAATATTTATTGGGCACAGGCATGTACCAGGCAAAGGGAAAACAGATGAAAGCAAAGATTCCTGCATTTGAAGAACTTACAGCCTAACTGGAAGAGAAAGTTGAAATGCGTTGTTGTTAAGTGTAATGACAGAAGCATGCAGAGGAGGGACCAGGCCCAGGTCCTCAGAAGGAAATATGTCAGTCCTGAGTTCTGAAAGGTGAAGAAACTGGGGTAGGAGAAGAGATGCAAAAGCAGAGGGTGTTCTAGGAAGAGGCACAGAAAGAGTGAGAGAACATGATGCAAGGGAAACAAGCAATTCAGAATGACCAGAGAGGCAAGAGAGAGAGCGTGAAGGGGTCAGTAGAAGCCAGGTTTCACAGGGTTAACAATTTGGACCCTTTTCCATCAACAATGGAAATCTTTGATAGAAGGTTGGGAAGAGCTGAGTTGGGTTTAGCTGGGATTACAACTGAGGATAACTGCATGTATTTGAAAGCTAAGGAGAAGACCAGGCATGGTGGTTCACACCCATAATCCCAACACTTTGGGAGGCCGAGGCAGGTGGATCACCTGAGGTCAGGAGTTTGAGACCAGCCTGACCAACATGGTGAAACCCCATCTCTACTCAAAATACAAAAAATTAACCAGGTGTGGTGGCACAAGCCTGTAATTCCAGCTACTTGGGAGGCTGAAGCAGGAGAATCACTTGAACCCCGGAGGTGGAGGTTGCAGTGAGCCAAGATTGTGCCATTCAGCCATTCACTCCAGCCTGGGCAACAAGAGTGAAACTCCATCTCAAAACAAAAAAAAGAAAGAAAGAAAGAAAGAAATCCAAGGAGAGAGAAAGAGACAGACTTTCACCTTCCTTCCTGCATCCTCCAGGAAAACAGGAGGCAGGACATTTTACCTTGGGGACTGGAAGGAAGGAAGTAGATGTAGAAGAAGAGTACAGATATAGGTGAGTTTGTCAAAGAGACAGGGTACAGGCTGCCAAGGGTTGGGTAGTTTATACTTGTTGCCCTCACTTAGTGTTGTATGTGGTATAGTAATTTTCCAGAGGGACTCTAGTCCTGGTTTATTTTTCTTGTTGAATCCTATCCCAGCAGCTGTAGTGACTCTGAGCTCGTCAAATAGAAGGAATTAAGGGTTTATAGCCAGTAGATTATCCCAGAAGTTTCTCAGGTTCACGGAGACCATGACATGTGGTATGAAGAGGAGCTTGTGCTGTACCAGGGACTGCCCCACTTAGGGGTTCCCCAAACTACGATTATTGAATCTAATGTTCCACGTAGGCAGGTTCAAAGAGAATGGTTCCAGAGCTGGCTTAGAAAGGAAGCTGGGGGGAGAAATGGCCACTACCATCTCTCTGAACATAGTGATAGAGGCAGAAGGCAGATAAGGGGGGTTCCCAGAGAATCTCCGACCCGCCCCACAAGTGTTTACATCAGATGCTTTTGTGCAGATGGGGAAAGCTGCCCAGGGTCTTGTCCACGCATGCCCACAATGGACTGGGGATCCGTCTGTGCACTGGGAGAATGGGGTGGAGCCACGGGAAGTTCACACCTTGTGCAGGGAGAAGGAGCCTGGACTCTTCAGCTCCTGTGTGGTGGCCTGGTATTCAATCTGTGAGATGGTAGCCTGTTAGTAGGAGCCCATCTTGCTTTGCTGAGAGTTTTTTTCTCTTGTTTCCTTTTCACCCAATAAATTCCTCTCTCCTCACCCTTCAATGTGTCCGCGTGCCTAATTTTTCTTGGTGACACAAGAACCCGGATTTAGCTGATCTAAGGCGCAAAAATTCTGCATCAATAGGACAAATAATGCTTTACTGAAAGAGTTCCAGACAAGGAGACGATGCTGCAGTAAATAGGGTGTCTATGGGTTTCCACAAGGGAAAGGGTCGCATGATAGCCTCCTGGACAAGATTAAAAAAAGTAGCCTGAATGACGATAGTGGTAATTAGGTATATTCATAGAACCCTGAATAAATGACCATATCCAAAAGAAGGGTTGATCCTCTGGATGGTTTCTACTGGTCTACCACAGGGCTCTGATGTAGTCACCATTTTTATTAATAATTAGATAAAGGTATAGAAGGAAGTGTTATCAAATCTGGAGATACTGAAAAGTTAAAAAGTAAAAAGTTAATCATAAGTTTTGGACCAAACGGGATTCTAAATAGGCTGGAATGATAGATAAGACCAACATGAAGAAATTCAATAAGAATAAATAAAACACCTGAACTTAGGTTAAAAAATCAACAAACGATAAGATAGTAGAGGTATGTTTTACTAGCAAGTCTTCAGGAGGTAAAAAGTCTTAAAGGTTTAATTAGCCAATAGTTGATTAGAAGTCAATAATGTGGCTGCTCATGATGGCTCACACCTGTAATCTCAGTACTTTGGGAGGGTGAGGGAGGAGGATCACTTAAGACCAAGAGCTCGAGACCAACTTGGGCAACACTACAAAAACAAATTAAAAATCAGCCAGGCATGGTGGCACATGCCTGTAGTTTCAGCTACACGAAAGGCTGAGGCAGGAGGATCATCTGAGTCCAAGAGTTCAAGGCTGCAATGAGCTGCGATCACACCACTGCACTCCAGCCTGGGTAACGGAGTGAGACCCTGTCTAAAATTTATAAAAAGGCAATAAATATGAGATGATTACAAAAAGGTGATACAATTTCAGGCTGCATTGATGGAAACTGCAGAATATTTTCTGAACTTTGAGGTAAGAAAACATTTCCTAAGACACAAAAGACATAAGCATAAAGATAAAGACAGATAAAATTTAACCATATTAAAATTAAGTGACTATTCCTCAAAAGTCACCATTAAGAGAGTGAAATGTCATGCCACATAGTGAAAGATGTGTGCCATACACGTAGCAAATAAGACTCATAAACAGAATATATAAGGAATGCCTACAAATCAGTTGAAAAATCAGGCAGACCAGCCAATAGAGAAAACATGCAAAAGGCTTAAATCAGCACTTCCAGAAGAAGGAATCCAAAGGGCCAATAAACATATGAAAAGGTGTGTAACTTTATTAAAAGTCAAGTAAATGCAAATTAAAGTCACCATTCCATCATGTTCAGACTATGGGATACCACACAGCAATGAAGATTTATAAACTACAGCATTATATAGCATGAATAAGTCTTAAAAGCACAATATTGAGAGAGAGAAGCCAAACATTAGAAAATACAAAATGTATGGATTCCCTTTATATGCTCCTCTATTTCTACTGGGCGCTCCTTCAGGATGAAGGAGGAGGGCTCAAGGAAAGAGGGCATAGTCTTTTAAACTATGTTCTTCAGTGATGCAGGCTTAAATGGTAAAAAATGAAAGCAAAGAAGATTACCATGAAAATTAGCTCTCACGGAGGTCATGAGCAAAGGGCAAGCAGAGGGCTCTGGCATCCTGGAGATGTTCTGTTCTTGACTGCAGTGGTTTCTACATGAGCACTGACTTAGTAATTTGTTAAATGCAATATTTATGTTTTGTTCACCTTTCCAAATGTATGTTATACCTCATGATTTTATAAAGGGTCAGAAAAATAAAAAATAAAATGGCCAAACCATAGACTTTCTGGTAGCCACACAGCCAGATGCAAACTTGGATATAATGCAGAAGTAAATTTCTCACTCTTTATTGTGTCCCTGCACTCAGAAGGCAAAAATGCCTATTGTAGAACACTCTTCCAATCTAAAAGGTCCAGAAGGAAAAATGGAACACTAGGAAGAGAAGTACTTCCTAGTGTCTCTCTTCTATTTTCAACGTAAAAAGTGAAATAATGATTCCAGGTCAACAATAGTTGTCAATGATTCTTTTCCTCTGGGCCTCTAATAGGAACATTATTATAACGGCATAACTTACCCAGCTGGTACTATTGACTGTCCTGAATCGAAGTGCATATTTTAAATCAGATGAAGCAGGCGCCAACTCAGGCTTTATCCATTCAATCCGAATCATTCGTTTGATGCCCAAAACTGGTTTCACACTGAAAATCTCAGGTGGTTCAGTTTTCGCTGAAAATAAAAATCATGCAACTCTCATATTTGCAAAAAGAGAAGAATTTGCTAACAGCATCCATCCAAAATTGAAAAAAGAAAAAACCTTAGAAAGGAAATGATAGTGCATTGTGGTCTGCTATATGAACGCAGATGGCATTTGCAAGGCAGTACAAAAGGAATGTCGCCCCCCCCCAACCCCAACACCTCTGAAAAAGGAATACCCAGTGAAAAAAGGATGCATTCCTGTGATCTTTCAACAAATCAGCCTCTTATTGATTGGGTCATCATATGCTATGCCAAGCAGAAAGGAGGTAAAAAGAGACCACAGAACCAGAAAATAGGCTGTCTCTCTTATTTACTCTCACCTCCCCTAGGCCTCTCCTTCCTTGACCTCCAGGATGATGGAATACACCCACTATAAACACTATCAAATAACTCTCATTTTCCTTCCACACTGCAAACATTCTAGCCCCAAATTTCTCTCTTTGAAAATATGCATTTTTCTAGTTATAAAAGTAGCATATGCTCATTATACAACATTTTTTAAGTGTAGAAAATACCAAGAAAAACTAAAAATCATCCATTATCCCACCAACCAGAGATAACCCTTATTACCATTTTGGTATATTTCCTTTCAGCTGTTTTCTGCGTAATTATCTGCATTATCTTTTAAACAAAATTGATATGCTAAATAAAGCTTTTGTTTTTTTAAAATATGCAATCAGCATATATCACCTTCTATTAATAGTTCTTCAAAACATGATTTTTAAGGTTCATAATATTCTACTTTATGGATTAACATAATTTTTTGACTTATGTTCTATTATTGCACATTCACAGTATTGCAGTAGGTAGCTAATCAGGCATGAGCAGGACAGGAGAGGGCTCCCCCTACACACCACCAGGAAAGTCAGGTGACCATCAGGTGATGCTCAGACAGTTGTCACGCTGCCTTGCAAACCTAATAATTGGCTGCAGCCAGCAACAGGGAAAGGCAGTTTCCCAATAAATAAAAACATCTGTAACTAGTGATTGGCAGCTCCAAAATAAGATCTCAAGAATTGGGCTGGACGCAGTGGCTCACAATCCCAGCACTGTGGGAGGCTGAGGCAGGCGGATCAAGAGGTCAGGAGTTCAAGATCAGTGTGGCCAACACAGTGAAACCCCATCTCTACTAAGAATACAAAAATTAGCCAGGCGTGGTGGCGGGTGCCTGTAATCCCAGCTACAGGAAGTTGAGGCAGGAAAATCACTTGAACCCAGTAGGTGGAGGTTGCGGTGAGCTGAGATTGCACCACAGCACTCCAGCCTGGGCGACACAGCGAGACTCCGTTTCAAAAAAAAAACGAAACAAAAACTCAGGAATTGGGCGAGTAGGCTCAAGCATGGGCATTAAGAGGCAAAATGACAGAGTTTAACTGGTATATGAGCTTCTGGGGGCATTCAATTGGAAAAGGGAAGAACGCCTCAGGTGAGCATGTGTACGACTCCAGTAAACACACTGCGCATGCTCACTTCCTAAGTGCCAGCTGGCCAACCTGCAAGTGGGCAGATCACCGTAAGGGAAGAATCAAGGGAAACGGGACACAAGATGCCAGAAGTAGGCCAGCATGGAAAACCCTAAGTCCAAGGTCAAATGGGGCACCTGACTGCCAAGACGCCCACTTGGCCCTCTTCCAAGGGTTGTTTACCTTCTTTCCATTCCTGCTCTAAAACTTCTTTTCTTTTTTTCTTTTTTTTTGAGATGGAGTCTCGCTCTGTCACCCAGGCTGGAGTGCAGTGGCGCGATCTCGGCTCCCTACGAGCTCCACTTCCCAGGTTCACACCATTATCCTCCCTCAGTCTCCCAAGTAGCTGGGACTACAGGCGCCTGCCACCATGTCTGGCTATTTTTTTGTATTTTCAATAGGGACAGGGTTTTACCGTGTCAGCCAGGACGGTCTCGATCTCCTGACCTCACGATCCGCCCGCCTTGGCCTCCCAAAGTGCTGGGATTACAGGTGTGAGCCACCGCACCCGGCCTCTAAAGCTTTTTAATAAACTTCCACTCCTGCTGTAAAACATGTGTCGGTTTCTCCTTCTGTCCTATGCCCCTCAGTTGAATTCTTTCTTCTGAGGAGGCAAGCACTGAGGTTACTGCAGACCCATTTGGATTTGCTGCAGGTAACTCAGATAACTTCCACCGCTAACAATAGTGTTTCTAATTTTTCATTTAAAACTTCTTAAGGACAAAGGCTGGACTTGATCACAGAGTCTAGAATTAACACCTGACATTTAGCAGGTATCAAGTATTTGTTAAGTGAATGAGTAAATGGATGATAGTTGAATTTCCCTTTACATCTCTGATGGTTTCCTTAGACCCCTTAGCACTGGCTGACTGGGTAAAAGGGCACGACCGTTTTTAGGGCTGCTGTCACACAGTGCCATTTTGCTTACCAGAAAGGTTATACTAATTTCAGTTTCCATCAACATTGTATGAATACCCATTCACCACACTCTTGCTGGCTAGAATTGAATAGTATTATCTTTTCAGTCTTTGTAATACTGTTTTTTTAATTTTTAAAATTTTTAATTTTTGTGAGTACGTAATTGGTGTATATATTTATGGAGCATATGAGCTGTTTTATGCAATGTAAAATAATCACATCATGGAGAATGGGGTCTTTGTAATTCTTGAAGAGTTTTGGAAAGCAAAATCCCTACTTAGAGACATGGACTTTAAAACATTAACTGGGTAAAAATATTCAGAAAGCTCTTGTTAGCTACTCAAAAAATAATTTGTACTGATGCCTGGACTAAAGGGTGATCATCAATCCGTGTGGCCACTAGTAAGTAGAGCTGTATACAATAAACATATTAAATATTTCCATAAAATTATTGATATGTATTGAGCACTTGATAAGTATTTTTTTAGGTGAATCATTTTGTTGAATCCTTTCAACCATCTAACATTTATTATATCCATTCTACAGAAGATAAAACTGGTATTGGAAAAGGGAAAATAACTTTCTAATAAGAAGCCAATCTAAGGCTCATTTGTATCCACACCAAAGTTCCTGCCCTTACTCATTACACTAAACTACCTCCAGTCAGAATAAACACAAATACCTAGTGTAGTTCCACTTAACTCTAACACTCTGTCACCAAGAAGACAGAAAGTATTAGTTACTCCTCTGAATAAAAATGGCTCTCAGAATATCTCATTAAGAACTGATTTATATCAAGTGACATCAGCAAAATGGCAGACTAGGTAGCTCTACGTTCTTATTCTTCCATGAAAAGATTAAAAAAAAAAAAAAAGACAGGGCCGAGAGTGGTGGCTCATGCCTGTAATCCCAGCACTTTGGGAGGCCAAGGCGGGTGGATCACAATGTCAGGAGAAAAAGACCATCCTGGCCAACATGGTGAAATCCTGTTTCTACTAAAAATACAAAAATTAGCCGCATAAAGTGGTGCGTGCCTGTAATCCCAGCTGCCTGGGATGCTGAGGCAGGAGAATCACTTGAACCTGGGAAGCAGAGGTTGCAGTAAGCTGAGATTGTGCCACTGCACTCCAGCCTGGGAGACAGAGCAAGACTCTGTGTCAGAAAAAAAAAAAAAAAAGGACAGACACTGGCTGAACTAAACTTGTAGGAGCTCTGGAAATCAACCCAAGGTTTATAACCATAATAAACACCAAATCAAGACAAAGTCACCTTCAAAGTGGCAGGAAAATAGTTTTGTGGCTGTCTTACTTGCCCTTGCCCCACCCTCTGCCTGAAACATCAGTGGTCTTGGTTTGGAGAAGGTGGCATCTCTGCTCTTATTTCCCTTCTACCAACTGGAGAGAACAAAGAATACTTATTTACATTCCAGCCTGTTGGAGGGCAGACTAAACGACTGGTCTCTGTTTTGCCTAACTTTAATCTTAGGCAGGAAAAGAGCCAGGCAGTGCTCATAAAAGCTACAGGGAGACTACAGATTCATGGAAGCCTGGGGCAAGAGATTATGTAAGGAGACATAAAATAAATTATATAAAATCATAAGGAGAAACTGGGTAAGACTCTTTGGGAAATCAAGACATTCAAAAGCAGCTATGGCCGGGCACAGCATCTCACACCTGTAATCCCAACACTTTGAAAGGCCGAGGCAAGCAGATCGCTTGAGCTCAGGAGTTTGAAACTGGCCTGGGCAACATGGTGAAATCCACCTCTACAAAAAAAAATATAAAAATTAGCTGGGTGTGGTGTGTACCTTAGTCCCAGTTGCTTGGGAGGCTGAGGTGGGAGAATGGCTTGAGATCAGGAAGGGGAGGTTGCAATGATGACATCACTGAACTCCAGCCTGGGCAACAGAGCCAGACCCTGTCTCAAAAAACAAAGAAAAAAGCAGCTGTGTGTATACATAGTGTAACTAAGAAAGCACCATCCAGACCTAGGCAAGATGTATACTCAGAAAAGAACTGAGAAGACTTTAAGTTTTCACCTAGGGCTAATCCCTAGGCTCAGAGTAAGCCCAACAAATCTATGAAGAACAGCCCCAGAACAGAGTCAGTCTGCAAAGACTTGGAGAGGTAGCTGTTTTTTCCAATGCCCAATTTTTAACAACAAAAATTGCAAGGCATACAAAGAAACAGGACAACATGGCCCATTTAAGTAAACAAAATAAAACCACAGAAACTGTCCTTGAGGAAGCCCAGCAATCAGAATTTCTAGACCAAGACCCTAAAATGAACATCTTAAATATGTTCAAAGAGCTAAAGTTAAACACGGACAAAGAACTAAAGGAAATCAGGAAGATGATACATGAACAAAATGAGAATATCAACAAAGATACAGAAATTTTTTTTTTAAAGAAGCAAACAAAAACTCTGAAGTTGAAAATCACAATACCTGAAATATAAATTCACTACAGGGGTTCAGCAGTAAATTTAAGCAGGCATAAGAAACAATCAGTAAAGGTGAAGATAGAACAACTGAAAGTATTGAGTCTCAGGAACAGAAAGAAAAAAGAATAAGGAAAAATAAACAGAGTCTAAGGGACCTGTGGAACAGGATCAAGCCAACCAATAAACACATTTTAGGAGTTTCTGAAAGAGAAGAGAGAGAGAGGAAGTGGTGGAGAGATTATTTGAAGAAATACTAGCTAAAAAGTCCCCAGATTCGATGAAATACACAAATCTACAAATCCAAGAATCCCAGTGAATACTAAGTAGGATAAACCCAAAGAGACCCACACTAAGACACATTACAACCAAACCTCAGAAAGAGAAAGTCAGTCTCTTGGAAGCAGCAAGAGAGATACAACTCATTACATACAATGGATCTTCAATAATAATATCAACTAATTTCTCAGCAAAAACCTTAGAGCCCAGAAGGCAGTGGGCTAATACATTTAAAGTGCTGAAAGAGAAAAAGAATTGTCAAATGAGAATTATACACCTGGCAAAACTGTTCTTCAAAAATGAGGGAGAAATTAAGACATTCCAAGATAAATAAAAGTTGAGAAAGTTCATTACCAATAGGCCTGCCCTATAAGGAATGCTAAAAGGAGTCTTTCAGGTTGAAATGAAAGGACACTAGACATTGACTTGGAATCAGATGAAGATATAAAGATCTCTAGTATAAATACGTGAGCAAATATAAAAGCTAGTATTATTGTAATTATGGTTTATAATTCCTCTTTTAATTTTCCAAAGAATTTAAAAGATTAATGCATAAAAAACAATTACAGCTTTATGGTATACAATGGATACAGATATAATTTGTGACATCAATGACATAAAGTGGAGGTGAGGAATGAAGCTGTGTAGCAGTAGAGTTCTATATGCAATTGAAGTTAATATCATTTCAAATTAGATTGTTATAACTTTAGATGCTATTTGTAGTCCCCATGGTACTCTCAAAGAAAGTATCTATAGAAAATCCTCAAAAGGAAGTCAAAACATGTCACCATAAAAAATCAACTAAACACAAAAGAAGACAATAATGAAAAAAATGAGGGATAAAAAAACTATAAAATATAAAGAAAACTTTTAAAATGTCAAAAGCAAGTCCTTCCTTATCAATAATTACTTTAAATGTAAATAGGTTAAACTCTCTAGCCCAAATACACAGATTAGCAAATAATTTAAAAAAAAAAAAAAATCCAACTGTCTGGGCACAAAGGCTCATGCTGGTAATCCCAACATTTTGGGAGGCCAAAGCAGAGGGTTCATTTGAGGCCAGGGCTTCAAGACTAGCCTGGGTAACATAGCAACTCTCTATAAAAAATAAGATAAAATTTTTAAATGTAAAAAAAAGATCTAACTATATGCTATCTACAAAGACTAACTTTAGATCTGAAAATACAAATAGATTGAAAGTGAAAGGATGAAAAAAGATGTTCCATGCAAATAGTAACCAAAAGACAGCAGAGTGGGCATACTAAAATCAGACAGAATAGATTTTAAGTCAAAAACTGATGCATATCAAACACAGCAAAAGTTTATTCATTTAGGTACCACTAATTATAATAATTTGTGTCAGAGACTGGACCAAAGTAAACCCTCGCATTATCTGTGAAAAAAAGGTTTAAGCAAATTACCACTGTAAACTGGAGGTAGGGGGGACATATTTCAATTAGAAATAAAAAAAAAAAATAGATATATATATAAAGATGGAATCTCACTCTGTCACCAGGCTGGAGTGCAGTGGCGTGATCTTGGCTCACTGCAACCTCTGCCTCCCGAGTTCAAGAGATTCTCCTACCTCAGCCTCCTGAGTAGCTGGGACTACAGGTGCGCACCACCACGCCCAGCTAATTTTTGTATTTTTAGTATAGACGGCCTTTCACCATGTTGGCCAGGATGGTCTCAAACTCTTGACCTCATGATTCGCCCACCTTGGCCTCCCAAAGTGCTGGGATTACAGGCATGAGCCACCACACCCGGCCCAAAATATTTTTAATTGCTCTTAAAAGCACTGTCATAGTTCTATCCACTTGAATTTAAATTAGAAAAGTTCTAGTGAAAGTAATGGCAAAAACCACAATTACTTTTGTACTAACCTAAAAATTATAAAATTATTATGCTTATTATTCTGATATTATATGCTTTTATTAAAGGATTCCAAAAAAAAAAAAAAAAAAAATCTTAGTACTTAGCAACACTTTGCCAGGTCCTAGAAACATATAATAAAAACAGAGTTTCTTCAGAGGTTAATTTTATAATTCCAGTATTGTATCAATTTAGGCCAAAATTCCTCCTCAAAGTTTTAAGCAGTGCCAATTACAGAATATTTAAATAGATACTAAATCTGGTTGAAAGAGGGACTAGAAAGTTTGTTTTGTTTTGCATTTTTTTTGTAACTGAATTTGTTTTTTAATATTTTAATTGCTAAAGTAATAATACACTTATTTTAAGAAAGTAAAAATAATAATAATAAGGTTTTTGAGAAAAAGTAAATAATCTTGTCCCTTTCCAGGCCCATCACCGTGAATTAACAACAATGTTTACAGTGTGGAGTGTCTTCCAAAGGGAGTTCTTAAAAAAAGTTTTATAAAGAAACCAAGTCAAAACTACCCACAAAGAAAGCCCAGGCATAAATGGCTTCACTGAGGAAATCTATGACAGATTTAAAAATAATTAACACTAGTCTTTCACAGACTTTTCCAAAAAATAGAAGATGAGGAAACACTTACTAGCTCATTCTATGAGGCCAATATTACCCTGATACCAAAAACAAAGATATCACAAGAAAGTTACACACCATATCCATGTTTAATATAGAAGCAAAAATCCTCAACAAAAAACTAGGAATTCAAATTCAGCAACATATAAAAAGAATTATACACCACAACTAAGTGGTACTTATTACAGAAATACAAGGTTTGTTTAACTTATGAAAATCATTCAATGTAAGACACCATTTTAATAAAAGACAAAACCACATGACCATCCCACCAGATAAAGAAAAGGCATGTGACAAGATCCCACACCTATTCACGATAAGGAAACACTCAACAAACTATGAATGGAAGGAAATTTTCTCAATGCAATGGGTATCTACAAAACCCATAGCTAACATCAAACTTAAATGATGAAAGACTAGATGCTTTCTCCCTAAGATCAGGAACAAGAAAAGGATGTCTGCTTTCAACACTTTTATTCAATGCTATACTAAAAGTTCTAGACAAAGCAACTAGACAAGAAAAATAAAATGTATCCAGATCATAAAGGAAAAAATAAAATTATGTTTGCAGATGACATTACCTTGTATACAGACAATCCTAAGGAATCCACCTGAAAAACCTTTTAGAACCAATAAACAAGTTCAACATCCAATTACCAAATCAATATACAAAAATCAATTGTATTTATATACACTAACAATGAACAAACTGAAAATAAATTAAGAAAGCAATTCCATTTACAACAGCATTTAAAAGAATATAATACTTTGGAATAAATTGAACCAAAGAAGTGTACGACTTCTACACTGAAAACTGTAATAAATTAATGAAAGAAGAAGGCAGCCTAAATAAATGGAAAGATATCCCATGTTCATGGATTGGAAGATTGTATATTCTGAAGATTACAGTATCTGTATTGAAATTGCAGCTGCCTTCTCTGTAGAAATTGATAGGCTAATACTAAAATTTATATGGAAATGCAAGGGACCCAACAGCTAAAATAATCTTGAAAAAGAACACAGTTGGAGGACCTACTTTCCCAATTTCAAAATTTATCATAAGGCTACAGTAATCAAGACAGTATGCTATTGGCCTAATGACAAAAATATAGTTCAATGGAATAAAATTGAGAACCCTGAAAAATACCTTACATTTATGGTGAATGAATTGATTTTTACAAGGGTGCCAAGACAATTCAACAACATGGTGGGGGATGTGTGGGGGCAGAAGTCATCTTTTCAACAAACGGTTCTGGGATAACTGGATATCCACATGCAAAAGAATAAAGTTAGACCCCTATTTACCACCATATACAAAAATTAACTCAAAATGGATCAACAACTCAAATGTAGGAACTAAGACTTCAAAACTCTTAGAAAAAAACTACAGCAGTAAATCTTTCTGACCTCAGGTTAGGCAATGGTTTCTTAGATATGACACCTAAAGTACAAACAATCAAAGAAAAAAATATACATTTTTGACTTCATATAAATATTTTTCTACCTTAACCATGTAAAAAGTAAAAGAAAACCCACAAACAGGGAGGAAATATTTGCAAATTACATATCTGATAAGGAACTTGTGCCAAGAATATATAAAGAATTATTAAAATTCAACAATAAAGACAACTCAATTATAAGTAGGCAAAGGATTTGAATAAACATTTCTCCAGAGAATATATACAAATGGCCAATAAACACATGAAAAATGTTCAACATCATTGGACATTGGATAAATACAAATCAGAACCATAACAAGGTATCACTTCACACCTACTAGGATGGCTATAATTATGAAAAGATGGACAATAACAAGTGTTGGTGAGGGTATGCAGCAATCATAACCTTTATGAATTGCCAGTGGGAATGTTAAATGGTACAGCCACTTTGATAAAGTTTAGCAGTTCTACCAAAAGTTGAACATTGAGTTACCATGTGACTCAGCAATTTCACTAGGTATATATCTAAGAGAATTGAAACATGTCCACACAAAAAACTGTACACAAATATTCACAGCAACACTATTCATAATAATCAAAAGGTAACAACAAGCCAAATGTCCATAAACTGATGTACAGGTAAACAAAATGTGGTATATCCATCCAGTGGAATATTATTTAGCTATAAAAATAAATAAAGCACTAATACATGCTGCAACATTGATGAACCTTGAAAACATTATGCTAAGTGAAAGAAATTAGATACAAAAGACCACATATTTTATCATTATATTTTTATAAAATGTATAGGCAAATCCATACAGGCAGAAAATAGATTAGTGGTTGCCAGGGAATGAAGGAAAGAGAAAACAAAGGATTGGGGACTGACTGCTAATGGGTATGAATTTTCTTTTGAGGGCAATAAAAATGTTCTGGAATTAGTGGTGACATTTGTACAACTTTGTGAATACAATAAAAACCACTGAACTATACACTTTAAAAAGGTGAAATTTACATAATGTGAATTATATCTCAATACAGTTATAATTTTAAAAGTGGTGAAAATGAGTCTTTGGAAATTTTTTTTTTTTTTTTTTTTTTTGGAGACGGAGTCTCGCTGTGTCCCCCAGGCTGGAGTGCAGTGGCGCGACCTCGGCTCACTGCAAACTCTGCCTCCCGGGTTCACGCCATTCTCCTGCCTCAGCCTCCTGAGTAGCTGGGACTACAGGCGCCCACTACCGCGCCCGGCTAATTTTTTGTATTTTTAGTAGAGACGGGGTTTCACCGTGGTCTCGATCTCCTGACCTTGTGATCCGCCCGCCTCGGCCTCCCAAAGTGCTGGGATTACAGGCGTGAGCCACCGCGCCCGGCCGGAAAATATTTTTTTTAAGTCAGAAGTAGTGAGGTATTTAAAAAACGAATAATTTTATGCTCTTTTCCTTTATGAGCAATGACATTGGCAGGGTGAGGTGGTGGGGAGAGACCTTTTTGTTTCTTTGAGTGCAATTACAAACTACAAGAGGAAACCAGTGGCCCACAAAATGCTCTTGTTTCTCATTCCTTTTTTCTCATTTGGTGAATCCCTTCCTCCCTCCCTCCCTCCCCCACTTCCTTTCTTCTTTAATTAGAAGATGAATTTCTGTATACCCACAACACGTATTTTATCCTTGAACTCGATGAGCCTACTTTTGAGTTCACAGATACCTCTTTAACAAAGAAGAAGGAGGTAAACATTTAATAAAGAGTATATAAGAATATCAAATAACACTTACCTATGTCCTCTAATCTCCAACATGTCATATCAGATTTAATTACACCATCTCCATTTTCAGCTTCCACCTCAATGGTATAATTATCTGGGATCGTTATTCTTGGAAGGAAAAAAGAGCACGAAGCACGATTTTCACTTGTAGAACTACTGGTTGTACAATTATCATGTTTTTTTCCAAAAGCGCTTTGAAGGAAAAAGTTATTCAACATGAGTTTAGTACAATGGTTTGGAAACTTAGCCATATTTAATGTATTAAGCAGTATTTGTTAGTTTTTCTCTGGGTTTCTCTTGAGAACTGTATAGTCCAGGATATTTGGTTGTCCTCTTTCCAATTTCCTTCCTCACCTCCAAGGAAAGGTAAAGGTTACCTGCTTTCTGCCACCTGAGATGCTTTAGGAGCCATGAAAACCTCTTTGGATCCCTGTAAGTCATGAAAAGCAACAGTTGCAGTGTATGTCCTATTGGCAAGAAATCATGGGTAGGTTTCTGAAAAAGCCAGATTCTAGCCCTAAAAATTTATTCTTTTACATATGTATGTAAAAATATATTTATATATATAAGGATTTGTTAAATACATTATGGTAGATACATAAATAGAATTTAAAATGATGGTTTTTAACATACTATATTGATTGATATGGAAAGATGCATCTACTGCTGGTGAAAAAAGTAGGATGCATATCATGTATAGAACGATCATAGTTACATAAATATAAAGATATTTACATAACTATTTGTAGAGATATCTAGAGAGATCATCAAAATGTTCAAGTTGTTACCTTTGGCGGTGGGATTCTGGGTAACTTTTTACATTCTTTATAATTTTTCAGGTTGAATTTTTGAACATTAGTATATATTGTTTTCAGAAAAATCTTTAAAACAGATAGATTGATGATAGATTAGATATATACTATTAAGCTGTAACTTAACGAAAACAAATTCACATATTAGTGGGAATCAGATGGGTGGTTCTAGCTATAGTCCACATGGTTCTGGGGATTGTGGAGGAGATAAAGCAGGCTGAGAACAGAAAAGAAGGCCCACCTTGCAAGGTACCAGTGTTTGCTGGTGTGCAGGAAGACATATACACATAGAATACATACAGGAAGACATAGTCACATAGAATCATGGAATTTTGAAACTAGAAAGGACCTCAAGAGTGGTTGATGGTTATTTTACAGCACAAAAATGGCCTCCAGGGCAATGTGTCATGGTTATAAGCATAGGTTCTAGAATCAGACCAGGTTTGAATCATGGCTTTGCCCCTATTAACTGTGTGACTTGGGCAAGTTCTTTAACCTCTCTGTGCCTTAGTTTTCTCATCTGTAAAATGAAGACAGTAATATATATATAGCATAGGGTTATGAGGATGAAATGAGCTAATATACATAAGGCACTTTTAAAATGTCCAGCACAGAGTCAATACATGTGAGCTGTTACAACTGTTATTGTAGTTGAATGCTTCTGCATTTATTCATGCTGTGACCTTTGAGAAATGACCTTTCTCTCCTTTTCCACACCTCTAGACCTCCTTTCAGCCTCAGTTCAAAAATCACTATCTCCATGAAGGCATCCCCAACTCCTCCTTTTTTCCCCAGGAAAAATTATTTCCTATTGTTTCTGGACATCAGAAACATGACCCACTGAAAAGTGCTCCCAGTAGGCCATCCACAGGGAAACCCTTCCACTTTGCTTGGAAGAGATCCTCTTGCAAAAATGCAAGCAGTCTAGGAGTTCTGGAGAGCCTAGCTGGCCTGAGGCCATCAAGGGGAGCTGTGTATAGGCCTGGGGACGCCCAGGTGTTTTCTATTTCTCCATGTCCAACTGGTGATAATAATGACAACCCAAAGGGAAAGATGGAGGAAGAGGGGAAATGTTTCTATAAGACAGAAAAATAGGAGTAAACCTATAAAGGTGCCCAGATTCTCATTCTACTAGCAATTGATATTCAACACTGGGACTAGAACTGACAAATCTGGAAGAAAAGTCATTTGGATCATGGGTTATTAGGCCTCTATCATTCTTATTTTCTAAAACAGGGATGAGCAAATGACAGCGTGTAGGTCAAATATAGCCCATCTCTTGCTCTCGCACAGCCTGTAGGCTTAAGACTATTTACATGTTGTTAATGGTTGAAAAATAAATAAAACGAAGAAAAATACTTTGGGGCATGTGAAAATTACATAAAATTCATATTTCAGTGTCCATGGATAAAGTTTTATTGGAAAGCAGCCATGCCTATTGGTTTATATATTGCCTATAGCTGTGTGAGTGCTATAGCAGTAGTGTTGAAAAGTTCTGACAGAGACCGATCTCCTTCTGAATATTACTATATTTACCATCTGGCCCTTTACAGGAGAAGTTTGCTGACTCCTATTTTAAAACATCTCTCTGACATAGGTGCTCATAGCTATATCAGTGCTGCAGAGAATACTGCTTGTTTTTTTTTTTCATTTTTTCCACTGAAAACATAAAGTGGACTTCCCTTGCAACATGAGATTTTGCTTAAAAACAAAGAATTTGCAATCACAGACTAAAGATCATCTTACAATGCTTCCCAACATGGGCCCCCTTATTCATTATTCACAAGAAGGAAGTAATGAGCTATGTTAAAAAGTTTTATTAAAAAGGACAGGCACGGTGGCTCATGCCTGTAATCCCAGCACTTTTGGGGGCTGAGGTGGGCAGATCACTTGAAGTCAGGAGTTCAAGACCAGCCTGGCCAACGTGGTGAAACCCCGTCTCTACTAAAAATACAAATGTTAGCCAGGTATGGTGGTGTGCAGCCGTAATTCCAGCTACTTGGGAGGCTGAGGCAGGAGAATCATTTGAACCTGGGAGATGGAGGTTGCAGTGAGCTGAGATCACGCCACTGCACTCTAGCCTGGGTGACAGAGTGAGATTGTCTCAAAAAAAGAAAAAAAATTTTTTTAACCTGTAAATATTTACTTAAAACATCTAACTTTTGGCTAGAATTATAATTAAAAATTATAAAATTTTCATTCTACAGAATTGGAATAAAGAGGGATGCTTGAGGTAGTAAAAAAAAAAAAAATTGGGGAACCATTGTCCTGTGGAACACTGTTTGACAGAGGTCACACAGCAAATTAGTGGCAGACCATGGTCAATTGCCTCTTGGTTCTGGGATTACAACCCTACTTACTATATCTGGATCCAGAAAGAATGAACAGTTTTATAACACATTCTGGGAAGAGGCAGGGTATAGTTGGGTGGAGTAAATAAACAGATTTTTCCACTGTGACTGATCTCAGCCAATGGGGAATCCAGGAGGAGGTCACCACTGGCTATGCCTCCCCTCCCTCTGCAGCTCCAGATCCCATCCACAAGCCACTGGATGCACACAGAGATCACCCAGAAGCTGTCACTGAGGAAACTTTTTGCTTCATCTGGGATGTGAATCATGAATGAATCAGGAGCCTCTGCCTCCCCCATGCCCCAACCGATAAAACACAAGCTCCTGTACTTACTAAGTTCTCTTAGCTGTGTACTGGGTATAACTGGTTTCCTTTCCTGGACTCCAAGTGCAGGTTAAATTTTTCCTATAGTAGTAGACACAGGAAATGTTCTCAGGCTTAGCTGGCAGAGCTAAATAAATTAAAAACATACACACACAAACACAAAAATTTCAGTATACAATAAATATTGCCAGCATTGAACATTTTTAATGGAAAATATGCTGATCAAAAGCTAGATTTTTTTGGTTAGTGGCTAGGTGTAATGGGTTCTTTCAATTAGGTTCAATGGAAAGAATCTAACTTCATCTCTTTAATTATTCCCTTTGAAGAGCTAGATTTCTACTTTTTTAAGAAATCCTTTTTTACATTCTTACTTAAAAGTAACATTGGAGAAGTAAGCATTTTTAAAACACCAAGAAATACATACAAAGTATTTGTGATATACTCAGTAAAGCATCAAATGGTAGAATCACTCTGGATAACCCATGGGTAACAGATGATGAGGGCATAAGCAAGAATACGACCATGCCACACTTCAACCATGTGTATCAACAATTTTCTTTTCCAGAAGACTGTACAGTAATTTATGAAATATCTTCAACTGTATCTCCATATCTTAGAAATCTTGCTCCTGAGAGCTCCCCACTCCATAGCATCCACACTTTCATAGGGAAACCAGATACTACCATCTAGAACAGGGACTTAGACCTTTAAGGGTTCATGGGTAGAATTCAGGGGTCCATGAACTTAAATGGGGAAAATTTACATTTTTAATTTTCACTAACCTACTGTTGAAATTTAGAATTTCCTTCCATCATAAGTGTAATCAGCAAACCACAGTAATAGCATCATTGCCTGTGACTTTGTCACCATTATAAATCACAAATATTTTCATATCATATTTTGGTTGCTGCAGGTACCTTAAAATATTTATATGGTTTGGTTGTGTCCCCACCCAAATCTCAACTCGAATTGTATCTCCTAGAATTCCCATGTGTTGTGGGAGGACCCAGGGGGAGGTAATTGAATAATGGAAGCTGGTTTTTCCTGTGCTATTCTCATTATAGTGAATAAGTCTCATGAGATCTGATGGGTTTATCAGGGGTTTATGCTTTTACTTCTTTCTCATTTTCTCTTGCTGCTGCCATGTAAGAAGTGCCTTTTGCCTCCTGCCATGATTCTGAGGCTTCCCCAGCCATGTGGAACTGTAAGTCTAATTAAACCTCTTTTTCTTCCTAGTTTCCGGTATGTCTTTATCAGCAGTGTGAAAACAGACTAATACAATTTGAAAAAATTATCACTATTTCTGAATTAAGGTAATTATTAATATTAGATCTAAATTAAGGCAATTATTAGGTCTTCTTATTTAATGTGTTAATAATGAAGACCCCATATTACCAGATCACAAATTTGTTTCTTTAATATTTTGATGATTTCATTTCAGTATATTTTGGTATCTTTGTAATGCTATTTATTTTATTTGTGCGTTTACAAACATTGTTTTGAGAATCAGCCCACAGACTTCACTAGATGACCAAGGGGTTGATCATAAACACACACACACACACACACACACACACACACGCACAACTAAGAACTAAGAGCAATTTTAGACTAAGGGCCATGTTCAGCTCTGAGGCTTACACTCAATTCTTTGTTGAACCTTTGGCAAGATCATAGTCTTAAGAAGCAGGCATTTTTGAGAGAGGAGGGTAACTTCTTAAATTACATATCAAAGGAAGCTCTAGTGCTTCCTAGGAAGGAAGTCTCTACCAGATAAGAAGTAGGAAAAAGCTGATCACTTCTAACAAGTAAATATGGGGGCAGGGATGGGGAGGGAATGAAAGGAAGGTAAAGGAAAGAATTCTGATGTCAGTGTTCTTGATAGAGCGGTACAAACAAGCGGATGGGTTCCATGCACCAAGGTCATCTGGCTGGTAGCCTATTTCACCGGGTACAGCAAGCCTGGGGAAGATTGCCAGGCTGTAGTCTAGTAGGATTCCTCAATCGCTGGGCAAAGTATGGGTCCTTGGCCTGTTAGGAACTGGGCCACACAGCAGGAGGTGAACAGCAGTTGAGTGAGCATTACCAGCTGAGCTCCCCACCCCCACCCCCACCCCTACCTCAGAACAGCAGCAGCATTAGATTCTTATAGGAGCTGAACCCTACTGTGAACTGCGCATGCGAGGGATCTAGGTTGCTCGCTCCGTATGAGAATCTAACTAATGCCTGATGATATGAGGTAGAACAGTTTCATCCCAAAACCATTCCCTGACTGCCAACCCCACCCCCTGTCCATGGAAAAATTGTCTTCCATGAAACTGGTCCCTGGTGCCAAAAAGGCTAGGAACCACTAGTCTAGGGGAAGCCTCATGTTCCACTAAGCACCAACTCTACGGTGGCATGGAAGTCCTAACAATGTGCTGGCAGAGGGTGGCCTGGTGCAACTCTTCACGTGAGCTCCATGCAGGTGAATGTAGCACACAGGGATCCAGAAATTTCCCTGTGCCCTCAGAGTGGGGGGCGAGGATACAGCTGTGAGACTGGACCAGGCCTGGGATGAGGATGAAGCAGCTTCCATCCACAGAGGAACTTCAGGACCATGGGCAAACAACTGGAGCATAAGCTATGGCTCAAAGCACAGCCAAAGCCAGCTGTCCCATGGCAGATGGCAGAGGGGGATCAGACCACACCAGACAGTTCAGGAAAGACAGAGGGCAACACAAGGACTTCTTCCCACACATCCAAGACTGCAGTCACATAAGCCTTGCTCATATATTCAGACACCATCTTAAGGAGGAGCAGAGAGCAAGGCAGGAACCCCAAAGAGACTGAGTTAGCCAAAGACATCTTAAACCAGAAGAAATGACACAATGTTAACAAATTTAAGTGCTACCCACACCCTCCTCTTTCTCACCCTTGCCTGACTTTCCAGTGGTAAGGGGACTTTAGAAATTGATTTGTTTGATCATAGAAAATAGGGATGTTCCATTTCTCTGCATATCTGAATAATATTACATATATTTCAACTCTGTCAGAGGTATTACCCTATAACACGAAGGTGGTGTAAAGGGGTTCCAGAATGGGTGGCATTCATTGTTTTGTTTAGGTTTGGGATTTTAAAAGGGCTGTAAATGTGTGTGTTTGTATATACATTCATGTATTTGGACTAGGAACTAAGCATTGTCTACATGGGTAAAGGAGCCACTGAGAATGACAAGTGAGGGTGAGGGAGAGCTAAATGGCTTCCTGTTGTGTCAACATTTCTAGCTCTCTCCAGAGAAGCTGCCTTCCTCCTAGTCCTGCACATGAGCCTGGCACCCACAGCACCTATCCAACAAGCAGTTCAAAGGCTTTCTATCTTTACTACTTGCACGCTGAAAACCATGACAAAGCCAGTGATCTCCAGATCCAAATGCTTAAAAGGACCAAAGTTAACTGGACCTGAATCAAATAATACTGCATGTTACATAGAGATTGAAAGCTACACACCATTAACACATTTCTCAAACAGCCCATGCAGCTTGGAACACTCCCTAGGGATTTTTGGGGTCAACAAGCAGAATGTTAACAGACCCCATGCCTCCCAACTGTCAGGAGGAAGTGCAAAGTCCTACAAGAGGTGAACCAAGGGTTAGCTCGCAACACCCAGGAGGAATAACTCACACACT
Source organism: Papio anubis (assembly GCF_008728515.1). Lineage (NCBI taxonomy): Eukaryota > Metazoa > Chordata > Mammalia > Primates > Cercopithecidae > Papio > Papio anubis. Next base: position 50,535,357 of record NC_044980.1, on the reverse strand, counting down.
GTCCCACTCACTCCCTGTCTCCATGGCTCAGAGATAAGGGCAGTGCATGCACAGTGCATGTGTGTGTATGGGGGGGAGTGTAGTGTGTGGTGTGTATGTGATGTGTATAATGTGTGTGATGTGTGTGTGGTATGTGTAGTATGTGTGCATAGTATATGTGTGAATGGTATGAGTGTGTAGTGTGTGTGGTATGTGTGTAGTGTGGATGTGTATGTGGTGTGTGTGTGTAGTGTGTGCAGGGTATGTGTGGTGTATGTGCGGTATGTGTGTAGTGTGTGTGATGTGTTTATAATGTGTGTATAGTGTGTGTCTGCTGGAGTGTGTGTGTTGGTGTGTGTGTGGTGTATATGGTATGTAAATGATGTGTGTGTGGTGAGTGTGATATGTTTGTGTGATATATGTGACATATGTGTGGTGTGTGTGGTATGTTTACGATGTGTGTGTAGTGTGACATGTTTGTGTGGTATGTGTGACATATGTGTGGCATGTGTAGTGTGTGTAATGTGTTTATAGTGTGTGTGTAGTGTGCTGTGTGTAGTATGTTTGTGGTGTGTGCATGGTGTGTGTGATGTATATGTGTGGTATGTGGTGTGTGTGTGGTGTGTGTGATGTGTATGTGTGGTATGTGTGGTGTGTGTAGTGTGGTGTGTGTGATGTATATGTGTGGTATGTGTGGTGTGTGTGTGTCTGTGTGTATACATGTGGGTCTATACTTAGTCCCTGGCCATGTTTCTTACACATATTCACACAGAGGTAGCCTGCCCCACCCCCATTTCACTCATACTCGTCACACTAACTCTCAGGAGGATTTCAAAGTTGATTCTTGGCCAGAGAACAAGGAAACAAGAAGCCTTTCCCTGTTTCCCCAGAATAGTCTTAGTCTTATACTATTCTCATTACGGCCTCCTGCGGTCATATTTTATTTTATTTCCTTTTCATTCTTGCTCTCCCTTGTGTTGGTTGAATCCAAAGCCAGCCACCAAGATATCAGTGTAGGAATAGATCCTCATAGATCTAAATACACCCCAGTCAAACCTAAGTGAATCCTGCTCTTTCCTGTTCTTCCTTAAATACCTCTCCCAAGCTTCTTCAAAAGCTTTGGTAACATATATTAGAAGCCATCAACCAAAAAGAGAGTCAAATATCTGTTTTTCAGAACCATTAAAAGTGTCACCAGGTGTCAATGATTTTTGGAGCCACCAGGAGAAGAGGAGGTGGCTCCCAAAATGATTTTCCACTCAACCCAGGCTGTTTTTATGAGACTACACTTGTTTTTCCCTTACTGGGTGGCATATGGTGAGAGACAGCAATAGTCTTACAAAGGCTCTCTTGACATTGGTGTTACGAAATAGATCTGTGGTAGATAAAATGAATGCTCACCAATATTTCCAGTGCTCCTCCATAGGGTGGCCATGGGATTTGCCTTGGCCTTTGTCATGTGAGAGGAAGCGTCCAAGGGCTGGTGCATGACTCTCTTCTCTCTCCTCCTCCTGTCACTGCACACCTTGAAAACGCATGCTGACATGGTGTGTGTGAGGACAGCAGAGCCCCACCAGCCTGGGTCCCTACTTACCTGCGACGGACATGTAGTTTGCTGTTTTAAATATTTTAGGCTTGTTTATTATTACAGCATAAACAACTCTCCCTGACTAATATCTAAATAGCCTGCTCTCTCCAGTATTCTCAGACTTGCAGGAGGAACTTAACAGTAGTTTTCCCTAGTTTTGTGTCCTCATGACATTTTAATTCTGCATATGAGGATTTTAGATTCATTTTGTCACAGATTAGGGGGTTGAGGGGAACTGGAATAAAAACAGAACCAAATCAACAATGTTAGACTTCACTTCTACTTTCCTGCTTTTCTTTACCATTTCCAGTTTCAGTTATCTAGAGTGATTCCACATAGCTGAACAACCTTGGCTCTACGTACTAGAACTGCCTTGGCTGGCAGAGCCTACACATCTGTTGTCCTGCCTTCCTCCTTGTTGGCAATCAGTATGCCTATTTTAAGTCTTACTCAATTCTCCATCAGAAGATTGTCACAAACATGGGTAAAACTGTGATGCACAATGAAGAACACTTCACCTCTGTTGTATTTTTCCCCCTAAACCCAGAAATACTTGTCAGTATTCCTTAAGACTGCCACGGTCATGAATAGTACGGAAAGACTATGAATTTGTCATAGACCAGCAGAGACCAAGGAGACATGACAATTCAATGCAATATGGTACCCTAAATTGGATTCTGGAATAGAAAGAAATCATTCAGGCTGGGTATAGTGGCTCATGCCTGTAATCCCAACATTGGGAGGCCAAGATGGGCAGATCATAAGGTTAGGAGTTGGAGACCAGCCTGGCCAACATGGTGAAACCCCATCTCTACTAAAAATACAAAAATTAGCCGGGCATGGTGGCACACGCCTGTAATCCTATCTACTCAGGAGGCTAAAGCAGGACAATCGCTTGAACCCAGGAGGCAGAGATTGCAGTGAGCTGAGATTGTGCCACTGCACTCCAGCCAGCGTGACAGAGCAAGACTCCATCTCAGATGCTGGTCACTCCCATCTATCTTTCCCTACACCCTCAAAATACAAACCATAGCAATATCCCCCTATTTCTAGAAATAAGGGAAAAAACATTCATCACTTTCCTCTAAGAAAAATTGGGAGAATGTTCTTGCTTATCAGAGAATTTCCCGTATGCAAGAAGAACGTTTTCCAAAATTATAAAGATGTTCTCCATCTCCCTCCTTCCCTCTATACTCATATCACTTTGGTGCTGTTGCAAAGTCAGTGTTTTGAAAAATATCTTGACCTAGAAGAAAAGCAAAGCTAAGCAGGACCAAGGGAAAGATATTCTAGATGAAAACAATGGTGGATATTGGAGCCAGTTTTGTAGGAGCTGGTATATGTGCAACATAAGAAGAATGGAAAACAGAGATAGAAGACAGAAAAAGACAAGTTGAGGGAAAGGGTGACTTGATAGGAGCCACAGTATCTGTAATTAGAAGTTTAGATTGGATAACTGGGAGCAATTGCTGATGAGAGGGAGAGCAACAGTCCTGTCTGCCTGTATCATCTATTTTCTATCACAACAGTCCCCTACCTTTTGGCACCAGGGACCAGTTTTGTGGAAGATAATTTTTCCATGGACCTGGGGTACGGATGGTTTCGGGATGAAACTGTTCCACCTCAGATCATCAGGCATTAGCTTCTCATAAGGAGCATGCAATCTATCAATAGATCCCTCACATGCATAGTTCACAATAGGGTTCGTGCTCCTATGAGACTCTCATGCAGCTGCTGATTTGACAGGAGGCAGAGCTCAGGCAGTAACTCTGGCTCACCAGCAGCTCATTTTCTGCTGTGTAGCCCAGTTCTTAACACAGTCTGCAGCCTGGGGGTTGGGGACCCCTGGTCTATCAAGCTCCTGAGTGCCACAGGTGTAACCCCAGGGGGCTAAGGCAGGCCATGCCAGGACAGAAGTCTGAAGGCATTCTCATTATCTCTGGGTCATGACTGCCCTCTTGGTGACTCCAATTAGTACATGTTATGGGCTAAATTATGTCTCTCCAAAATCATATAATGAAGCCCTAACCCCCAGTCCCTCAAAATGTGACTGTATTTGGAGATAGAGCACTTAAAGATGTAACTAAGTTAAAATGGGATGATTACAATGGGCCCTAATCCAATCTGACTGGCATCCCTAGGAGGAGGAGAGACACAAGAGTTGTGTGGGCACAGAGGGATGACCATGTAAAGAGGCAGCAAAAGGATGGCCACCTGCAAACCAGCCCAGCTGCCACCTTGACACTGGACTTCCAGCCTCCAGAACCGTGAGAAAATAAATTTCTGTTGCTTAAGCCACCCAGTCTGAGGTATTTTGTTATGTCAGCCTAAGCACATGAATACGCTACATGACGCCTTCCCTACCTTCCCACTACCAGACCAGTGTCTCTGCTCTGAATGTTTTTTTAAACATAAGATATAATCAAACTAATGGATCTTAGATCTACAAGCCATTGTATGGATATTAGGCCTGTAGTCTTGAGTTGGAACACTCTAGAAATATGTTGTTTCATTATTTCCCTTTATATCCTTGGAATTTATGGCAAATAGTATGAAAACTGATTATTTTTGTATTTATATATATGTATTATATGAAGCCATAGCAACAACACAAAAACTATGGAGCTAAGCACTTCCTATCATAGTAGTTCCCTCTTTCTGTGGGTTTACTTTCTGTGGTTTCAGTTACTAGTGATCAACGCCATCTGAAAATGGGTGAGTACAGTACAATGAGATATTTAGAGAGAGGGAGACCACATTCATATAACTTTTTTTTTTTTTTTTTGAGACAGGGTCTTGCTCTGGCCCAGGCTGGAGTGCAGTGGCATGATCTCGGCTCACTGCAACCTCCGCCTCCCAGGTTCAAGTGATCTTCCCACCTCAGCCTCCCAAGTAGCTGGGATTACAAGCATGAGCCACCACACTTGGTTAATTTTTGTATTTTTAGTAGAGATGGGGTTTTACCATGTTGGCCAGGTTGCTCTCGAACTCCTGACCTCAAATAATCTGCCCGGCTCAGCCTGCCAAAGTGCTGGGATTACAGGTGTGAGCCACTGTGCCCGACCTCACCTAACTTTTATTATACTAAATTATTATAATGGCTCTATTTTATTATTAGTTAGTGTTTTAATCTCTTCATGCCCAAACGTGCCTAAACTTCATCAGAGCTATGTATGTGAAGGAAAAAATATAGTATATATAGGGTTTGGTACTATCCACAGTTTCAGGCATCCACTGAGGATCTTGGAACATATTCCCCCACAGATAAGGGGAGACTACTCTATTCTAAAACAGTAGATGTCAGCACTTTTGGGGTCGTATCTCCCTTTGAAAATATGGTAAGCCATCTTGCCACATTTGCAAATGCATGAGTATATGTGAAACTCCATGCATGTGTGCACACACAGACACACATGCAAATTCAGGGTGTTCACAAGTCCCCTTTTCTATCTGTGGATGTCCATAGTCCAGTGTCGTTTTAAAGTTAACAACGCTTGTCCAAAGAAGGCAATAATAATCACATGACCCGTAAAAGGGCCCAGGCCAACCTACCTGCCAGGTTGAATTTGCAGAGTAAAGGGAAAATCCACAGTGCCCAGGTCCACATCATCCCCAGGTTAACCACGAAGGCTGGGGAGAGAACAGAAAATGACATCAGTCAAGAGTTGGTTTGCTTCATCTCTCTTTTCAAAAGGTCTATTGCCAGTGGCAAATAGATTTGGGGGATTTTGGAGGGAGGAAGGAGCCTATTTTATTTTATTTTGTTGACTATCATCACCTAGATCCTTCATAATTACTCCATCAACCCCAGTCAACATTTTAAAGATTTGCAATTACAACATGTTTTCCTTCATCCATAGTCCACTCGGCTATGTCTTTTTTTTTTTTTTTTTTTTGAGACGGAGTCTCACTCTGTCGCCCAGGCTGGAGTGCAGTGGCTGGCTCTCAGCTCACTGCAAACTCCGCCTCCCGGGTTTATGCCATTCTCCTGCCTCAGCCTCCCGAGTAGCTGGGACTACAGGCGCCTGCCGCCACGCCCGGCTAATTTTTTGTATTTTTTTAGTAGAGACGGGGTTTCACCGTGTTAGCCAGGATGATCTCGATCTCCTGACCTCGTGATCCACCTGTCTCGGCCTCCCAAAGTGCTGGGATTACAGGCTTGAGCCACCGCGCCCGGCCTCGGCTATATCTTATGAAAAGTATGCCAACTACCAAGAATATGCTCCAGAAAAAAATGAGTCTGTGCAGCTCTGAGGCCATCCTCTGGCCCCTGCCTCAGTGCCTAGGCCCTCCAGCCAAATGGAACAACTCACAGTTTCCTCAAGCACCATGCTATCTCACATCTCCATGCTCTGTGCATGCCCACGGTGCTCCTTTCCCCTTATTTCTGACAAAGTAATCATCTTTCCAGACTCATTTCAAAGCTCTCCTTCCCTAAGACGCCCTCTCTGAATTCCCACACGGAGTTGCCAGTCAGTCCCTCCTTTGTGCCCCACGCTCCACTATATCATGTGTCCTACAGCATCTGCCACAAGAATGGTGGTCAGCAATTTACCTGACGACTTTCCTACCTACAGGGACCTTCTTAAGAGTGGAACCTCTCTTCTTCCTCTTTGAAGCCTTGGTATCTAAGGCAGTGCCTGGTACCTGGTAGACAATACTGTTTGTGGCATTTACTTGTTTATTGGAACAAAAAGAATGCTAGCTCTTCATCTCATCTAAGATGAGATGGTGGGATGGTCTAAGAATAAAGCAAATGTAAAACCAGTCATTCATTTCAGGAAGAAATAAATGATGTTATATTTTCATCTGCCAAATGATTATAGAAAAAAAAAAGAAAAGGGTTCTTTACAAAATAAGTTACTTTAGAAAAATGTGCATGCAGGATTTCTGGAGAAAATTACAGAGATAACGTTTTCTTACATACGAACCGACTGAAATCCTTAGCGAATTGGAAATGCCTAAGATAATAAAGCAGAGTGAGAACTTGGAGCCACAATAATAAAAACACCATGATGAAATAATAAAAGACTGGTCACACAGCAGCAAGTGCTGGTATCACTCAGTAGCAGTAGTTTTCCTCTCAAGAGATAGCCATTTTGATTTAAATGGGTATATAACTCAAAGGGAAACATTTTAATTTTTCAATGAAGAAAAAAATGTGTCTTTAAAAATAACTATGACCCTAAGAACATTCTTTTTTGTGTCTAATTATTCAGGATGTTGTCTTAATTTTCTCCATCTGTTAGGCAGAAGACAAGCCTTTAGTTCTAGCTCACATTATTTATAAGTCCTAAAGGCACATTAAAAAGGAAGACTATGAAAGCCAAGATGCTGGCAGTCTTAATAAGTGAATCAATGAATAATGATGGATGCTAAACTAAAACTGTTATTCTGGCAAGTGGTTTTGCATTTAAAATCCTATCAATATTAAATGTTGAATAAAATATTAAAATATTTTTAAGTTAATGGTAATTATTGCTTGACTCCTTTACAATAAAAATACTCAGCTATTATTTGTGAAATTAAAAAAAAAAAAAACCTTAGAAAAAAATCAACAGTACTAAATCATCCCAGAGACAAAACTGGAAAAGTTACAGTAGTTGAAGAGTGTAGCATTCTAGAAATTGAGACTGCCTGAGTTGTGGTCCTGGCCCTCTCACAAACAAACTGGTGACCTCAGGCATTCTTCTATGCTTTCAGCACTGTCCCAGCCATGTGTTAGATGCCTGGAATCAAGGAAGAGCACATCTCTGACCTCAAAAAGCTCATATTCAAGTTCAGTGATTTTTAACAACGGGAAGGGGGAAAAGGATGGAGAGGATGGCAGTGATATTTTTGGAAACTACCAATTTCAGAGTGAGCTGCTGTTACCGAGGACTTTCATGTCATATTTCTGCAGTAGGTTTGAACAGAAATGGGTTGAGAACCACTGGTCCACTTGCAGAAACAGAAGCCTAGACAGTAGTCTCACATATCACATAATAAGTGCTGTAGTTACAATAGTGCAATGAGCACAAAGAGCATCCAAAAACAGAAATGAGCTAATGACTGTGGGAAGTCAACAAGCCTTGCCATTAGGATGAAATCTCTCATTCTAATGCTTGCTTGTCCTCCACAGCCTTTCCCACTTTCTCCTCTCACACTAGAGAACCACCACAAAAAGGACTGCTTGCTGGTAAAAAAAAGTGAACAAAGGCCAGGCGCAGTGGCTCAAGCCTGTAATCCCAGCACTTTGGGAGGCCGAGACGGGCGGATCACAAGGTCAGGAAATCGAGACCATCCTGGCTAACATGGTGAAACCCCATCTCTACTAAAAAATACAAAAAACTAGCGGGGCGTGGTGGTGGGCACCTGTAGTCCCAGCTACTTGGGAGGCTGAGGCAGGAGAATGGCGTAAACCCGGGAGGCGGAGCTTGCAGTGAGCTGAGATCCGGCCACTGCAGTCCAGCCCGGGCGACAGAGCGAGACTCCGTCTCAAAAAAAAAAAAAAAAAAAAAAGTGAACAAATGCTGGGTGCAGTGGCTCACAACCTGTAATCCCAGGACTTTAGGAGGCTGAGGTGAGCAGATCAGTTGAGGTCAGGAGTTCAAGACCAGCCTGAGCAACATGGTGAAACCCCATCTCTACAAAACACACAATAAAATTAGCTGGGCATGGTGGCATGTGCCTGTAGTCTCAGTTATTTGGGAGGCTAAGATGGGAGGATGGCTTGAGCCCGGGAGGTCGAGGCAGCAGTGAACTGTGATCTCATCACTGTACTCCAGCCTGGACAACAAAGTGAGACCCTGTCTCAAAAAAAAAAAATGCAAAAAGGTGAGATGCCTCCCAGGGGCTTAGAAATAAGTCCAGTTGAGAGTTCAAGGTGATTCTAGTTATCTGTGGTGGGTAGATGTGCAGTTGATAAGCTTGAGTTCATTCAGGACTCCAGTCAAAGAAATCTGTGTGTAATCTCAAAGAGTTGGATTTGGAAAACCTTCACTGTCATTTAGTTGCAGGAATCTACTCAACTAATTGTATCCTAAACAGAAGACTTTGAGGACAGAAAGGAAAGGTCAGCTTAGAATGTAAAACATTGATGGTTAAAAAAGACAGAAGCTGGCAGTTTTTATCCAGTACTATCTATGAAAGGAAATTATGAAATTTCCTGTCACTGGAGCAAAAGACTCTGACAGGGCAGCCACAAGACCTCACCACAAACCTGATGAAAGATACTTCAAAACCCCGAATCCCTCTTTCTGATTGCTCTGATTCTCTGATGCCCTCTCTGATTACTAATTTAACGGAAGGAGGCTCTGAACAAAGAATAGGAGCCTTCCAGGCATTAGAAAGACGATTTCTTATTGGTTTCAATGTATCAGTCTCTTGAAGACTTAAATGAGGTGAATCAGCCTCCCCAAATCTGGGCCATAAGAAATTCCCAAAGATTCTGCTGTGCTCTTGAGGAGAACCATCAACCATTTCCTGCATCCCTGGGTCATCAGCCTTAACTTTGAAATGCAGCAGTTTTGAATAACTGGTCTTCAAAAAGAGGTCATTTCCTAGAAACAATCTCACATTGGTGGGATCTCGTTTGAGTACAGCATTTAGCAGAGCTTTAAAATCTTCCAACAACACTACAGATATGCCATACTGAACTAAAGGACTCTTAGAATATACAGTGATGCCACTTAAGTAACTAGTGGTGTCCTATGTTTAAAGATGTTGGCCAGGCATGGTGGTTCACGCCTGTAATCCCAGCACTTTGGGAGGCCAAGGCAGGCAGATCACTTGACGTCAGGAGTTTGAGATCAGCCTGGCCAGTATGGCAAAACCCCATCTGAATGAAAAATACAAAAATTAGCTGAGCAAGGTAACCCACACTTGTAATCCCAGCTACTCAGGAGGCTACAGCAGGAGAACTGCTTGAACTCAGGAGGCAGAGGTTGCAGTGAGCCAAGGTTGTGCCACTGCACTCCAGCCTGGGTTACAGACCAAGACTCTATCTGAAAACAAACAAACAAACAAACAATACAAAACAACAACAAAAAAGATATAAACCTAGTAGCAGCTACTGTTTGGAGACAAATGACTGCAAACAAATCCAACCACTTATTACTACTGGTTACCAGCAGTGGCTGGGAACACCACGAGAAGAAAGCAAAGACGGGAGCTACTGCCTCTGCTGGGAAACGCTACACATTTCAGCATGTTAAATTATCCCTGCCTCCCCACATCCTGCCTCACAGGACCAAAGCAAAGGAAATAGAGTGTGGCTGTTTTACTCCCTTGCAATCCCTCATCAAATGGATACCTCACAGGGTGCTCTTTGGCCATTCAGTTCCCATTCAAGGCTGTGTCCTGGATGCTGAGCTTCATCTCATTTCACTTGTACAAGAATGTACCACTACGCGATTTTCCTAGGGCTTGCCTTCCTTTGGTTCATTCATCCATATGTTCACTCAACTATTATTTGTTGATTCGCATTTTGTGCCAAACACTATCTCCTGCAGTATAGAACTGGGTTTTTAAAGAATGGCAACCCAGGAGTTCAAGACTAGTCTGGGCAACATAGCAAGACTCTGTCTCTAAAAACATTTTTTTTTAAATTATCTGAGCGTCATGGTGCACCTGTAGTCCAAGCTACTCGGGAGGTTGAGGTGGGACAATCACTTGAGCCCAGGAGTTTGAAGCTGCAATTAGCTATGATCATACCACTGCACTGCAGCCTGGGCAGCAGAGGGAGACTCTGTCTCAAATAAAAAAATAAAAAATGGAAAAGAAGAGTGAGTAACTTCTAGGGCCAGCACTATGGCCATAAGTTCAAGCACCTGTAGACTCATAACATTGAGAGGGAGATAGCCAAGCGATGCGCTGCCCAGCCTCCCTCAGTGCCTCAGAATTCCTCGAGACCCACAGGACTTGGTTTATAGTTTTACTTTCACTGATCAAGTAGAAGGGTACCCTGTTCTCAGTCTCTGTTAAATATTTATTTGGAGCTTGCAGTAATGATAATATAATAGTCACAATAATAATGGCCTTAGATTTACAAGCACTTTCATGTATATTATCTCCTTATATTCTTGTCACCCTTCAGGTAAATGAGACATATTTTTATATTTTCTATTTATAGTTGCATATTTTATATTTTATTTATTTATTTATTTTTTTTTTTTTCTGGAGACAGAGTCTCACTCTGTCACCCAGACTGGAGTGCAGTGGTGCAATCTCGGCTCACTGAAACCTCTGCCTCCGGGTTCAAGCAATTCTCCTGCCTCAGCCTCCTGAGTACCTGGGACTACAGGCACCCGCCAACACGTCCAGGTAATTTTTGTATTTTTAGTAGAGACAGAGTTTTGCCATGTTGTCCAGGCTGCTCTCAAATTTCTGACCTCAGGTGATCCACCTGCCTTGGCCTCCCAAAGCGTTGGGATTACAGGTGTGAGCCACTGCACCTGGCCTGCATATTTTAAATTTTATTTCTATATTATGTTTTAGGTTAAACCAAATGAAATTGCTATTTTTATTAAGTCAAAAACAGTTAAATATTGGCAATTTCAGCCTAATAAAATAATGACATCCTTACTTTTTGGATGAGGATATTGATTATATATACATTGCCCAAGATGAGATTATGAGCTGTCAGATGACTACCTCTAGGTTTAAAGTCTATAAACCCATTTGGGTTGTGGGCTGCCTTCATTTAAAGAACATTCTGAGACAGCCAGCAGTGAGACTGGCAAAAGCACTATCATGATGGAACAGTGAGAGCCTGTAAAGTGCTAATTACACTATACAAATTACATCCTGTACTTCTAAAAATCCCTGTAGGGTTTGTATTACTCATCTCTAGATTACAGATATGGAATCGGAGGCCAAGAGATATCACGTAAATGGTCCAAAAATAATAGTTTGTAAGCAGCATAAATGAGATTCAAACTCACGACTGTCTTATTCCAAACCTGAACTCTTTCCACTAAAATCATGTGGTAGCTATTAGTGATTTACTCTCTCTCAGCTCTCCTGCCATGAAATACCAGTACACGCAAGGGTTTTCCTCTGAATCCTCTAGGTCTAATTTTCTCTAGCCTAGAGTTTCCTGAAAGATAAATCCATTATTTCAGATATTCCCCAATCCTTCACCTCCAACACTCATGATTCTCAATTCTGATCTCAGCATTTTAAAATAGATATGCCTGCCAAAAGATTAGATTCCCTTAACTATCAACAACCAGTTCAAGGAGTTCATGTGATGGGTCCGACCCATAATTTCACTGAAGAAAACAAAAAAAGACTTATACAGAGTAGAAAAAGATAATTCAAATGATCACTCTCTAAATGCTTTGGCACTCACCTTCACATACCAGGGGATGTCCCACAGATGTTCTGCTGGCTTAAAGGATTTGCATCAAAGGCAACTCCAACTCCCGCAGCACGAGTCAGGACAGGAAGAACAATCTGGACTTTAATTTATCCACACTAAGATTTGGGAGTGTTTCCACTCTGTCTGGGAGCTTTTCTTGTGCTTTTAAGCCCAGCCCAAGTCAGAGTGGCACTTACCCACTTATGCTGGGAAATGGATTGCATTATTGTTAACTAAAAACAAAAGCAAAAACAAAAACACTCAACTTTACAGAAAAAAAAAAAAGTATCATCTGAAAGACCAGAAATAGCTAAAAGAAGTGAGTAACTTTTAAATTTTCTCTTCAGGAAGTCCTTACAAATGTGGTAATAGCTGAAACATTGAGAGCATCTTTAGCTTGAAATGAGAAATATGCAATCATATAACTGTCTTTAGACAATGAAGGAGATGAAGGAAAGAAAATAATGGTAGCTGATTCAAAAAAGAGGCTTACAAATTCTTATTTATATCTAAAGGAAAAACACTGAACTGAGAAATGGGAGCTCGAGCTTAACCACTAGTAATCATCATAATTAATAATTAATAATTACTGTGTGTCAGGCATAGTACTAACAACTTCACATTAATTATCTCTTTTAATCTTCACAACAATCCTATAACATCAGGAGTATTTTTATTCCCACTTTACAGGCAAGGAAACTGAGGTCAAAACAATAAGCCACTTGTCCTACACGGGTGGTGGAGCCAGGACTTGAACCAAGGTAGCCTGACTCTCAGTTTCCTAGCAATCAAAGGTTTAAATTAGATTATTTCTAGGATCCCTTCTAGTACCACAATTTTGCAACCTTTTGTAACAGACTGACAAAACCACAAAGAAATAAATAGACTAGGGAAGAGATTATGATGCAAAAGGAAAGAAAACTAAGCTTTAAAACAAGCTATGGTTTCCAGCCCCACATTTTAATTCTTAACCCATCCCGCATCTTCCTTAGGCAATGTTTCACTAAGCAGGAGGAACAAGGGGGAGAAAGAGAGCTAGTCTTTTACTTAGCAGATTATAATTATGAGATATTTAAAATTCTGGCCAGGCGTGGTGGCTCACGCCTGTAATCCCAGCACTTTAGGAGGCTGAGGCAGGTGGATCACCTGATGTCAAGACTTCGAGACCAGCCTGGCCAACATAGCAAAACCCCATCTCTACTAAAAATACAAAAAAATTAGCTGGGTATGGTGTAAGGCACCTGTAATCCCAGCTACTTGGGAGGCTGAGGCAGGAGAATCGCTTGAACCCAGGAGGCAGAGGTTGCAGTGAGCCAAGATCACGCCATTGTACTTCAACCTGGGCAACAAGAGCGAAACTCTATCTCAAAAAATAAATAAATAAAATAAAATTCTATTATAACATACTCTATAGAAAAGCTAAATGCTAGCATAAAAATAGCAAGCATTTCTTTAATTTATTCAACCAATACCTAGTAAACACCTATTACATGCATAACACTTCACTAAAGGTGTTGTGTATTAAATAGAATTCTGGTTAAGACATGACCAATTGAGCATATACATTTGTCTCCACTCTCTCAGGAAACTCCACAAAAAATATAGTAAAGATATAGAACCGCAAGACAAAACAAATGGGAAGAGACAACAGCAAATAAGAGATGTCAACAAATTTTTGGAAAATGAGAAATGAATCAAGCCATAACTGAACTGGTAAAGATGAGAAAGCAGAAACCTAAAAATGCCTAATAAGGTTGCCAACAAGAAGCAAACATAATTATGCCACGGAATCTCATATGGCTCAGGAATTGGAAACACTAGGTAGGTACAATCAACCCTCATTACCTCATTACTCACAACTTCCTTATTTGTGAATTCACTTACTTGCTAGGAATTATTTGTAACTCCCAAATCAATACTCACAATGTTTTGCGGTCATTCACAGACACATGCCGTGGTGAAAAACTTGAGTTGCCTGATGCACATTCCTAGCTGAGGTGGAACAAGCTGACGCTCTGCCTTCCTGTCTCAATTTTCATACTGCATGCACAAGTCTTTTCATGGTCTATTTAGTGCCATGCTGGTTATTATTATTTTTTTTTTTTTTGCAATTTTTTGCCTTTTATAAGTGACTTTGCTGTTTCAAATGCCCCCTAAGCAGAGTGCTGGAGTGCTGTCTGGTGTTCCTAAGCACAAGAAGGCTGTACCTCATGGAGAAAATACGTGTTAAATAAGGTCTATTCAGGCATGAGGCATAGTACTGTTATTGGCCATGAGTTCAATGTTGATGAATCAACAACGTATATTAATTAAGGTGTCTTTAAACAGAAACACACACAAAACAAGGTTATGTATTGATTAGTTGACAAAAATGTTGTGACCAGAGGCTCACAGGCACCTAACTCTATATTTCCCCTACAGAGAATAATTCAGTATTTTCTTTCTTTCTTTTTTTTTTTTTTTTCCTGAGATGGAGTTTTGCTCTTGTTGCTTAGGCTGGAGTGCAGTGGTACCATCTCGGCTCACCGCAACCTCCACCTCCAGGGTTCAAGTGATTCTGCCTCAGCCTCCCTAGTAGCTAGGATTAGAGGCATGCACCACCACACCCGACTGATTTTGTATTTTTAGTAGAGATGGGGTTTCTCCATGTTGGTCAGGCTGGTCTTGAACTCCTGACCTCAGGTGATCCACCCACCTCGGCCTCCCAAAGTGCTGAGATTACAGGCGTGAACCACCACGCCCGGCAGTATTTTCAAATTCAGTGTTTGCGGCGACTTTATTGAACATAATTGCCAGGAATAATGAGAATTGACTGTACCTCTGAAACAAAAATCATAAGATTGGTTGAAAATCTGATAAAGAAACAGACTACCTAATCCTAACCCCACAAAGCCAAATTCATTAAATTTCTCCCATCCCAACAGCAGATGGGGGGAAAAAACCTGAAAGAAAGGCAATGCAGAAAGCAGAATATTTTTTTAAAAGAAACTATTACTTAAACCTTCATAGAAAATAAGAAAAAATGTTGTATACACAAAATATAAATAGGATACTATGATAAAGGCCTAATTAGAGAACAAGAACTCTTGGAGATTCAAAATATGAGAGCTGAACTCTAAAGGCTAGAAAACAAAGTTGAGGAAATCTTCCAGAAGATAGAAGAAAAGACGAAGAGATGAAGAATAGCCAACATCTGACTACTAGCAGTCCAGAAACACAGAACAGAGGAACGGAGGGGGAGAAATAATGAGAGAAGTGATACAATAAAATTCCCAAGAATTGAGGAGCATTTGTTTCCACATTGAAAGGGCCCACTGTAAACAGCATAATAAATGAAAATAAATCTACACTGAAGTACAAAACAGTGAAGTTTCAGAATATCAAGAATAAACAGAAAAAAATGTTTCCAGATAGGAAAAAAAGTAAGTCATAGATAAAGGATCAAGGATGAGAATGGCTTTAGACTTAATAACAAAATCAGAAGCTAGAAAGCAATGGATCAATTCCTTTATAACTCTAATGGAAAATTATTTATCACCTAGGATGCTCTACCCATCAAAATAATCCATCAGAAAGAAAGGTAAAATAAAGTTCTTGGAACTTTGCATTTTCCAACATGTTTATCTCCCATGTTTTTGAGATGTTAGTGAAAAAAGTGACTACCAAAACAAGAGCATAAGCCAAAACAAAAAGGAAAAATTGGCTCCCGAAAACAGGAAATTTCAAATATAAGAGAGAGAACTCCAAGAATGGTGGCCAAGGGAGATCCCAAGATGACAAGAATGCAGCAGGCTTGGACAGCAACTAGCCCAAGTGAGGGGCAGGCGCCAGGCTCAAGGAGGGATATTTCCAATGAAAAAATACATGGAGAGGACCCAATGGATGTGACAGATGTTGAAACTTGAAACTTGAAAAGTTTTGCAGCACTCTTGGAAAGTTTGGAGAAGGATGAGTAATAGGCTCAGTAAATTAAGGAAACCAAACAATGGCATAATTATTAATTCCAGGAAAAAGACAATGTTATATAAGAAAATATATTTAAAGTCCAATATGTGGCTCAGCTATGAATAACTACAGAATCACAACAACGAAAACATTAATGGATTTAACAAAAGTTATAACTATATTGAAAGGATGGGGTTAGGAAAGGATGCACATGTATGTGTGTTTGTGTATAGGATTGGTAAGAGACTTCAGTCTTTATCTTCCATAGTAAGAAAGAAGTCAATAGATAATGTCTAAAATTGAAAAAATTTTAAAATTGCAGTATAAGCATGTTCTTTATAGATATGGAAATAAACCCCAGAAAAAAAAAAAGCTAAAAGAATTGAAAGCGATTTTTTCTGTGAAGAAAGTTTAGCAATGGGAAGGGATGTAGCACTGTATTGCTGTTACTCATTTTAAGTCTTGGAGTGCCACTTGAATGTTTAAACTATGTACACGTATTACTTTGATAAAATGTAAAATTATATTTTAAAAGTGAATTAATAGGTGAATTAACAAGTGCTCTCCCCATGAAGGGAAACAGATGTCATTCTCAGTCTGACACCTCAACCATTTCCTCCCATGAGGAGCAATGTTGTGATTTGTTGTGTGGTGAGAGAGTCTAGATGAGGTCTTTTGTTTGTTTCATTTTGTTCTTTCTTTATTCCTTGTTTGTTTTGAAAATAAGAAAGTCATAGAAAGAGAGTTATAAGACAGATAAATTGGTTGATGGATGGATAGTGTTTCCCATTTGAAGTGGGCTTTGAGGTGCAGCCCCTGAGGCAGCCCCCCATCTCATGCCTTGTTAGTGGAAAACATAGTAAAAGCATTTTAGATGCCTTTGATCCAGGAATTCCACTTTTAGACATTTATCTGAAAGACATAATCATGGAGTTTTCCAGAGATATATCATCAAGGATGGTCACCATGACAATGCTTATAAATACCAAAACAGATAAATTGTCATTTGTTTTAAAACCCAGAGCTTTTTGGAGAAATGGTTGATTTTAGGACTTGAAAAAGGAAAATACAGAATGTACCTGGAGTATCTTTGTAGTACCAGAAAGTAAGGAAATGTTGAAAAAGCAAAAGGATAGAGCATATCAAAGGGACACAGGAACCAATCTGAAAGAACTTACAGTCAAAGCCAGATCAATTTAAGCAAAAAAGTAAACAATGTATACTGGATTATAATCCAAAGTATAAAATAAATATACATTACTTCATATTAATATTAATAAATGATTGAATAAATAAATGTGGAAGAAGAGACTAATTTTCCTTACAGACACATTCTAAGTGATCTGTAGATGCTGCTCTCTTTAAGAAGTGAATGAAGCTTAACTCCCTCTCTTCTCCCACCTTCAGGGTATGCTAGACTTAATGACTCACTTCCAAAGAACAGAGTTGGGAAAGACAAAAATAGTATTTTACAGTGGAGAAACCTGGCAAACACCACCTTAACCAATTAATGAAAGTTAGTATCACCAGTGATGTTATATAGATATAACCAACCCCTGATATGATGTGACAAGAAAGGTATTTCATCTTTGTGGTTTCTTTCCAAAAACCCACAAGCCCAGTCTCGCAATGAAGAAAACATCAGAAAAACCCAAGTTTGAGGACATTTTACAGGATATCTAGTCAACACTCTTCAAAACCGTCAAGGTCATGAAAACCAAGGAAAGACTGAGAAACTGTCACAGACCAGAGGAGACTGGGAAGATATGACGACTCAGTGTAATATGATAGCTTGCATTGGATCCTGGAACAGAAAAAGGACATTAGTGGAAAAACTGGTGAAATCCAAATGTAAGTCTAGAGTTTGGCTAATAGTAACGTACCATTCATGATCTGCTTTTTAGTTTTGACAAATGTACCATAATAATATAAAATGTTGCCATGGGGAAAACAGTAAGGGGTATTCAGGAACTCTCTGTATTATCTTTGCAACTTTTTTTTTTGGTGGGGTAGGGGGTCAGAGTCTCGCTCTGTCACCCAGGCTGGAGTGTAGTGGTGCGATCTTGGCTCACTGCAACTTCCGCCTCCTGGGTTCAAGCGATTCTCCTGTCTCAGCCTCCAGAGTAGCTGGGATTACAGGCATGCACCACCATGCGCGGCTAATTTTTGTATTTTTAGTAGAGACAAGGTTTCACCATGGTGGCCAGGCTGGTCTTCAAGTGATCCACCCACCTTTTGGCCTCCAAAAGTGCTGGGATTACAGGTGTGAGCCACTGCGCCCAGCCCTATCTTTGCAACTTTTCTTTGTTGTTGTTGTTGCTGTTGTTTCTGTCACTTAGGCTGGAACGCAGTGGCGCGATCTCGGCTCCCCACAACCTCTGCCTCCCGGGTTCAAGTGATTCTCCTGCCTCAGCCTCCCAAGTAGCTGGGATTACACGTGCACACCACCATGCCCAGCTAATTTCTGTATTTTTAGTAGAGATGGGATTTCACTATGTTGGCCAGGCTGGTCTCAAACTCCTGACCTCGTGATCCACCTGCCTCAGCCTCCCAAAGTGCTGGGATTACAGGTGTGAGCCAGCATGTCCAGCCAACAACTTTTCTATAAATCTAAATTTATTCCAAAATAAAAAGTTTATTTTTAAATTCCAGAAAGTATAATAGGTCACCTGCTTGAGCACACAGGTTACCCAGAGTACTGGTACTAGTATTCAAAATCAGAGAACATTTTGTAACATCATAAAATATAGATTTTTTTTTCCAAGATGGAGTCTTGCTCTGTCACCCAGGGTGGAGTGCAGCGGCACGATCTCGGCTCACTGAACTCTGCCTAGGTTCAAGCGATTCTCCTATTTCAGCCTCCCAAGTATCTGGGATTACAGGCGCATGACACCACACCTGGTTAATTTTTGTATTTTTAGTAGAGACGGAGTTTCTACTAGAGACATGTTGGCCAGGCTGGTCTTGAACTCCTGACCTCGTGATCCACCCACCTCAGAATTTTAAAGCTAGAAGGAGACTTAGAAATGAGTCTGCACCCTTCACTTTTATAGATGAGAAAACTCAGTCTCTGATTTGCCCAAGGTAAATCATTAGCAGCAGAGCCAAGATTAGAATTTATCCAGGTCTTAACGTTCCCAGTTAAAATGTACAGAAATACTATGGGGTCAATTCCTATTTTGGAGAGGCAGAGAACCAAACAATAGGAATCAGAATATAAAAGTTAAGAAATCATTATGCCTTCAATATTTACAGCTGGGACTTCCAGGTTCTGGTTCCCCATGTAAGGAGCTTAAACAGCGTAACTCTGTCCTAACAACAAGTAAAAAGTTAAACTGAAAATCAACAATTCTTCTTAGATCCATCAGAGAAGTGAGGTCACTAGACAAACCACTGTCCCCAAAATTAGAGAGACAGACAGGTGGATATACAGAGAATCACAGCTCACCAGAACACAAACCCATTTCCACAGGAACCAGTACCAGGGTAGGAAAACCTGAACTATCATTGTTAAATCACTCAAGGTTCAGTGTGGAAAAGTATAAGAGTCAAAAACTCCAGGGAGCCCAAGTCATAAAGAGGCCCTCACACTTTGTGAGTTTTACTTCCAGGAGCTCGTATGAGAACCACCAAGTTCTCATAGCAAAGATTAGAGAAAAATAGCAGGTAGCAGAGGGACAGAGGGGAGTAAACATTGTGAAATACACTAGAACATTTTGTTCTTCTTAACAAGGCCTGCTGTATTAGTCCGTTCTCACACTGCTATGAAGAAATACCCAAGACTGGGTAATTTATAATGGAAAGAGGTTTCCTTTATAAATTCCACATGGCTCAGGAGGGCTCAGGAAACTTACAATCATGGCAGAAGGCAAAGGAGAAGTAGGCACCTTCTTCACAGGGCAACAGGATGGACTCACTCATTATCATGAGAACAGCATGAGGGAAATAGCCCCCGTGTTCCAATTACCTCCACCTGGCCCTGCCCTTGACACGTGGGGATTACAGGGATCACAATTCAAGATGAGATTTTGGGTGGGGACACAGCCAAACCATATCACCTGCCCTCAAGAGAAACTATTTTACAAGAGGCTAACCTAATGGGAAAGAAAATACTCCACTATAGCCCCCTCTTGCCATCCTGTACCACCTAAGGCAGTAGAGAAAAAAAGAAAAACTGAGGATCATTTGTGAAGTTCACAGTCCAGAGGCACAGGCTCACTAAAAGACTGAGACCTAATCATAGGGCTGTCAAACACTTCCTCTCCCTTCACATCTTACCATTACCTCACTAAAGGTCTGTTTACCCCAGTTCCTTTTACCTAGTACATCATGTTCACCTTTCAACAAAATGTTATAAGGCATACTAAAAGGTAAAAAACACAGTTTAAAGAGACAAAGCAAGCATCACAAACAGACCCTGATATGGTAGGGATGTTGGAATTATCAGACTATAAATATAAAATAACTATGATTAATATGCTAAGGGTGAGTGGAAAAAGTAGACAATTTGCAAGAACAGATGGATATCATAAGCACAGAATGGAAATTCTAAGTAAGCATAAAAAAGAGATGCTAGAGGTTAAAAACACTATAACAAAAATGAAGACTGCCTTTATTAGGGTCATAGGTAGACTGGACATAGCTGAAGAAATAATTTCTGAGTTTGAGGATGTGACAATGGAAACTTGCAAAGTGGAAAAGCAAAGAGAAAAAAACTAAAAATAAACAAACAACAGTGTCTAAGAATTGCAGGACAACTGCAAAAGGTGTAACATACTCATAATGGGAATACCAGAAAGGGAAGAAAGAAAAAAGAACAGAAACAATATTTAAAGCAGTAAAAACAGAGATTTTCCCAAATTAACATCAGACAACAAACCAAGGATCCAATAAACTCAGAGAACACCAAGTGGGATAAATTCCAGAAAAACTACATGTAGGTATATCATTAAAACTGTAGAAAATGAAAAATAAAACTACTGTTTTTCACTTACACATAAACAATATTAATCAGATACATTGTTATAATTATTATTACTTTAAACAAACTGCTATCTGTTAGGTCAAGTCACAATAAGAAAAATAGAAGTGTTTCTTTTACCTTCACTTATTTCTTCTGTGATCTCTTCTTTTCCTTATGTAGATCTGAGTTTCTGACTCATATTATTCATCTCTCTTGGAAGAACTTTTAACGTTTCTTCCAAGGCAGGTCTACCGGCAACAAATTATCTCAATTTTTGTTTGAGTTTTTATTCCTCCTTCACTTTGAAGGATAATTTCATAGGATAAACAATTCTAGGTTGGTGGGGTTGTTTTTCTCTTAACACTTTAAATATTTCATTCTACTTTCTTCTTCCTTATATGATTTCTGAGGAGACATTGGATGTAATTATTTTATTTATGCCTTTATAGGAAAGGTGGTTTATTTCCCCCTCTGGCTCCTCAGCATCACACAATATACCATGTAACAAACTTGCACATGTACCCCATGATTCTAAACTAAAAGTTGAAATTACAAATAAATAAAGCAAAAAAAAAAAAATCATAAATTAGCAATGGCCATGCTAGCACCAAATATATACCAAACACTTCAATAAAGAAAGCTGCAGAAGGAAGATTGCATTTCACACACACAAACAAAAGGAAATAAAAGAAACCCGCTTTAAATATAAAGACACATATAGATTAAATATAAATGGATAGAGAAAGAGATATCATGCTAACACTAATCAAAAGAAAGTTGAAATAGCTGCCTTAATTTCAGAAAAAGCAGACTCCAAAGCAAGAAAAGTTATCAGGGATAAAGAGGGACATTATATAATGGTAAAGGGGCCAATTCTCCAAGAAGACATAACAGTCCTTAATTTGTATGCATCTAACAACAGAGCATCAAAATACATGAGGCAAAAACTGACAGAACTACAATGGAAAACAGAAGAATTCACTATGACAGGTGAAGATATTGACATCCCTCTATTGGAAGTGGACAAACCCAATAGGCAGAAAATCAGCAACTACATAGTTGAACTCAAAATTCACAGCTGCAGAATATCATTATCTTCATTCTGTAAATAAGAGCAGGAACTCACCGGCAATATGTAAGATCTGCCACAGAGAACTTAACAGGGAGTGGAGGACATATTTCCCACCACTGACTGCACTACTTCCTTCTAAAGCACTCCAGAAAAATATGACATGTTTCTCTTTCTGGAAATCATTAGAAAACGTTGTTCACTTCCTGCAGAATCAAGCAATGTTTTCTGAAATCCCAATTTTCTTTCCACCATGATTTCTGGGACCACAGGAAACACTGTGATAAGATTGCTAAAGAAATAAATGCTCCCTCTCCTTTTTCAAATCTAATTTGGTACTGATAATGTAATTTGAGAATCCTAACTGCACCAACCATGGCTAAGATAAACATGTAAAGTGGATCCCCATGTGTGGGCACATGCATGCAAAAGGGAAGATTAACCTGAACAGAACGGGTGGTGGGGACAACTTGAGAATGCAGGGCTTAAAGAAGCTGGGCTGCAGAAACATGCTGATGAGGGCTAACATAGGTTGTGGCAGCAGCAAGGTGGGGCAGAGCTGAGCATGTAACAGAGAACACAACAGGGTACAATCGCAGATGAGACTGGCTGGAATGGACAATTAACACAATTGAATCAAGTAACACTAAGGCTGGAAGGGGAGAGATTCAATCCACGAAGCCCAGACTTTCAACGCAATTCCACAAACATAACTCAAAGTTGGATCCTGTGCTTGACACTGTGGAAGCAAAACTGAGTAAGGAACAGGCCTCACCCAGGAAAAGTCCACAACTTAAGTGGGAAAACAGACATGTAAACAAAGTGCTATAAATGAAAATGGCAAGTGCTGTCAGAGGTGTGTATAAAATGCTATGGGAAATGGGAAAGGGAAGTCATTAATTCCACCCTAAGTGATGTGAGTCCCTGAAAGTTACTTAGAGAAAGGGACATTTCAGCAGACTATGTTAATTGAAAGTAAATGTTCAAAATGATAAAGTGACAAGTATTCCTGGAAGAGGTGTGGAACAACTAGGCATTTACTGGCACCTGCAATGGGGCCTCAAAGCCATGCTGGTAGCCTTTGACTATACCTCGCATATAGTCCCATACACCTCCCATACTGGGTCCAACAGTGGCCCACAGAAGATATGTCTACCTGGTACCCTAATATGACCTTACTTGGAATTGAGTCTTTGCTGATATAATTAAGGTAATTAAGATCTTGAAATGTGATCATTCTGGATTAGTGTGGCCCTTAATCTAGTAACCAGTGTCCTTGTAAGAAACAGAAGAGACAGACACAGAGAGGCACAAGGAAAAAGCCACATGACTAAGTAGAGATTGGCATGTTGTGTCTACAAATCAAGAAGCACCAAGGACTGCTGGAGCCACCACAAGCTAGGAGAAGGAGAGGCATGAAATAAGGTCGGGGCAGTGGCTCATGCCTGTAATCCCAGCATTTTAGGAGGCTGATGTGGGAGGATTGCTTGAGGCCAGGAGTGCAACACCAGCTTGGGCAACATAGCAAGACCATCTCTTTTAAAAAATTTTTCTTGTAAAGAAAAACGTGGAACAGATTCTCCCTCAGAGACTCCGTAAAGAACCCTGCTGACATCTTGATTTTGGACTTTTGTTCTCCAGAACTGTGAGAGAATAAATTTCTGTTGTTTTTAGCCACCAAGTTTGTGGTAATTTGCTACAACATCCCTAGGAAATGAAGAATACACCCTTTCATCAAGATAGGATCCCAGGTTACATGTGGTCCATAGACCTGGCTAAGTCACTGGATCCTCTCACCTGGGAATGTGAAACCAAGTCAGCTGAGTGGAGCTACCAGGTGATGGGTTCTGGCAGCCCTGTTTTAGACATACGAGAAAAGAAAGATGGCCAAGAGAAGAGTGAAAAAAAGCAAAGAGAGAAGCAAGGGTGAGAGTCCATGTGATGACTGACAGTTCAGTACGGGTGCTCATGTGGAACACATGAGACCCTATTGTATTAAGTCCCTGCCTATGGATGCCCATGACATTGCCTATTATATCAATGCAGTAAAATGCTGCTTATTAAAGTAGCTTGAACATGTTTTTGTTCCTTGCAACCAAATGATCCCCAATATAACCATGATGCTAAGAAGTAACTTAGTTTTCAGAAACCATGAGGAGGTGAAAATAAAATGGAAATTGCTAAACAAATGAATAAATTCAAAGTGTAAATTGATTGAGAAAGAAAAGGTAACAAGTGGAAAATTTTAGCAATAAAAGGTCTCTGAATAGAAAAACAAGCAAGTTTTATTTTATAATATAGCACATTGATTGCTTCAAGCCCCAGATTAGATCTTCAAATCAGGAGAGAGAATGATAAAGAGAGAGTATCAAATGGTCCAGAGACAGAAACAAGCACAGTTCTACTGAAAACCATTTACATCCCCCCCATGGAGTAGGTCTTGTGGTCCCTCTGCCTTGGATCAGGTCTCAATATCTTAATCCCAGATTAATTAATGGATTCCTTCAGTCTCTAAAGATGTAGAGACACATAGCATCAACTATGTGCCAAGGATGGTGGCAGGCCCTGAGATACGAAGATGAAGATCCCAGCCACTATCAGTCAGTGGGCTCATCAAGGAAAGATGTAGAAACGGGCCATCATTACAGCTGTGAGAAAAATACAGGCATAAGAAAAACACAGGAATGTTCAGGGCAAGCATTTAATTTTGCCTGCAAGTTCAGAGACAGCTACTCAAAGGAATATACATTTGAGCTGAATCCTAAAGAAATGAGTAGACAGATGTACACCAGCGGAATAAGACAGCAAAGGGCAGTCTAAACACAGAGAACATACAAAGCCTAGAAGGTGGAGAAAATGAAATTTCCTACTCCAAGAACAGCAGGTCCTTCGAAATGCCTACTACATCCCAATCCATGAAGGCAGGACTTTTTTTTTTCTGTTCTATTTGCTATTAAATTTCCAAGTCAATCATCAGAATGTAAGTTCCACAAAGGTGGTGATTTTGTCTTTTTTAGTCCCTGTGAAATCCATGGAGCTTAATCCAGTGTTCAATTCCCAAATCTTATGTTACTAACCTCATCTTAGCAGCATTTGACACAACTGATTCCTCTCCCTTTGACACTCTATCTTCTCTTGGCTTCCAGGCAGTAGTGTGCTGGTAAATGTTTAACAACAGGTTCTCCAGAAAAATTTTCAAAAGTTCCAATTTGTTGCCTTTGCTGATTTCTGTGATGTAAGTACTCCCACTATGGCCAATTTCAGTCTACCAGTGTGACTGCTGAGTTGGAAAGAGATGAACAGTAGTACACACCATTATGTAGTATTTCCGCCACACAGATGCAACAGCCATAATCTCAGGAGCATAGATATTAGTAAAGTCTACTAAAATAATTAAGAAGTGGGCCATTTCTTTTCAGCCCTGCCAAAGTCGAGTGTCTGGTCTGTTTTGACACCAGACCATGTAAGAGACAATGATGTTGCGCACTGAAGGTAGAGAGGGATTTATGGTGAAGGTCCATGGCCTGCCCTGGTCTTGCTCAGCCGATTAAGTGCAGCATTTTGTTTTTTTTTTCTGACTACAAAATCCAAAATGAGGCTCAAGGTATTCATTTCATCTACACCAGAGAAGGCAGGCTGGGTGGCAAGGCTTTTGTTGAACTTGAATCAGAAGATGAAGTCAAATTGGCCCTGAAAAAAAGACAGAGAAACTATGGGACACAGTTTTGTTGAAGCATTCAAGTCAAACAACGTTGAAATGGATTGGGTGTTGAAGCATACTGGTCCAAATAGTCCTGACAAGGCCAATGATGGCTTTGTACAGCTTAGAGGACTTCCCTTTGAATGCAGCAAGGAAGAAATTGCTTAGTTCTTCTCAAGGTTGGAAATCGTGCCAAATGGGTTAACACCGCCGGTGGACTCCAGGGAAGGAGTACAGGGGAGGCCTTCGTGCAGTCTGCTTCACAGGAAATAACTGAAAAGGCTCTCTAAAGAAACACAAGGAAATAATAGGGCACAAGTATATTGAAATCTTTAAGAGCAGCAGGGCTGAAGTTAGAACTCACTACAATCCACCATAAAAGCTTATGGCCATGCAGAGGCCAGGTCCCATGATAGACCTGGGTCTGGCAGAGGGTTTAACAGCATTGGCAGAGGAGCTGGCTTTGAGAGGATGAGGCATGGTGCTTACTTATAGTGAAGGATATAGAGCCAATGATAATTATAATGGCTATGGCTATGGATTTGGGTCAGATAGATTTGGAAGAGACCTCAATTATTG
The DNA here is from genome assembly GCF_008728515.1 of Papio anubis. NCBI lineage: Eukaryota > Metazoa > Chordata > Mammalia > Primates > Cercopithecidae > Papio > Papio anubis. Next base: position 50,509,192 of record NC_044980.1, on the reverse strand, counting down.
TTTTTCAGGAATGTCTGATCACAAATATGGGGATGGTGGCTCTACTTTCCAGAGCACAACAGGACGCAGTGTACACACGTGTGGATTACCTTACAGAGCTACTGAGAATGACATTTGTAATTTTTTTTCACTGTTCAATCCTGTGAGGGTACACATTGAAACTAGTCCTGATGGCACAGTAACTGGTGAAGCAGATGTTGAGTTTGCAACTCATGAAGATGCTGTGGCAGCTATATCAAAAGACAAAGCAAATATGCAACACAGCGATGTAGAACCCTTCTTGAATTCTACAGCAGGAGTCAGCAGTAGTGCTTACGGTAGCCAAATGATGGGGGGCATGGGCTTGTCAATCCAGTCCAGTTATGGTGGCCCAGCCAGCCAGCAGCTGAGAGGTGGTTATGGAGGTGGCTATGGTGGCCACAGCAGCATGAGTGGATATGACCAAGTTTTACAGGAAAACTTACGTGATTTTCTCAGACATTGCATAGGCAGCCAAGGAGCAATGAACAGCAGCTACTACAGTAATGGAAGCCGTGCATCTATAGGCATGAATGGAATGGGAGGGATGTCTACCATGTCCATTATGAGTGGTGGATGGGGAATATAATTGATCACTGACTCTTGCTCAATTTTTTTAAAAGAAAAACCCAAAACTTCAGTTTAACAGTTTCTGCAATACAAGCTTATGAGTTATGCTTACTCTCTAAGTGGAAATCAGTATTGTTACGAAGACTTAAGGCTCAGTATTTTTTTAACACAATACTCATCTAGGATGTAACAGTGAAGTTGAGTAAACTATAACTGTTAAACAAGTTCCAGCTTTGCTCAAGTTAGTTATATTATAGGATGTTCTTAAGCAGAAAGCCTATTGAGGTAAAAGGAGTTGAATTATGTTCACTGTTGCCCTTTGCTACATTGTACACTGTGTAGATGCATGCTGAAAGACGTGGTTTTGTGTGTGTGTGTGTCTGTCTACAATTAAAGTGAAACATTTTGGCATCTTTGTTAATTCTAGTTTTATTTAATAACCTGTAAGGCATGTAAATTTAGGATTTTTTTTTTTTAATTAATGGGAAAATTTGAGACGCAATACCAATACTTTAGGATTTTGGTCTTGATGTTTGTATGAAATTCTGAGGCCTTGATTTAAGTCTTTCATTGTATTGTGATTTCCTTTTATGTATATTGTGTTAAGTAAAATTTGTCAAATAAATCCTCATTCAAAAAAAAAATTAAGAAGAAATGAGTTTTGAGTACTACTTTTTAAAAGTACAATTTATTTAATTAAGTTATATAATTTTTATTAATGACATACTTCAAGCTGTTCACTACATTCCAGAAAAATTTACCAATCAGCCCTCATGAGCTGATATAAGCTGGTTCCAGGATACCGTGGCTTCTGGAGCACCACACTCTCTTGGTTCTCCTCCTGCCTCACTGGTCTTTTTTCAGTCCCTTTACCTAGGCCTCCTGTTCTCCCTGACCTCTCTATGTTAAAGTGCCCCAAGGCTTAGACGGAAGGAATGGAGGGAGAAGGAAAGATGGGAGAGAGAGAGGAAAAAAAAGAAAATCTACAAATGACTTATTTTTACTTTTAGCATATTTGTATTTTATGACATTTTGGAAAATACAACTTTACTATTTAATTATAAAGTACATAACCTTTGTAAGTGATATGGCATCTAGAGGTGTGCTGTCCAATGCAGTAGCACTAGCTATAGGTGACTACTGAGCAACTGAAGTGTGACAATTCCTATCTGAGACATTCTGGAAATCCAATACATACAAGCTTTTGAAGAGGAATACAAAAAAAGAATGTAAAATTCTCATTAAAAATAATTATATTGATCATAATTTAAAAATAACACTTTGGGTTAAATTATATATATTATTATAGTTAATTTTATCTTTTTTATTTTTTAAAATGAGGCTCACATTGTATTTTTTTTTTTTTTTTTTTTGATATGGAGTCTTGCTCTGTTACCCTAGCTGGAGTGTAGTGGTGTGATCTTGGCTCACTGCAACCTCTGCCTCCTGGGTTCAAGCGATTTTCCTGCCTCAGCCTCCCGAGTAGCTGGGATTACAGGTATCCGCCACCACCCCTGGCTAATTTTTGTATTTTTAGTAGAGACAGGGTTTCACCATGTTGGCCAGACTGATCTTGAACTCCTGACCTCACATGATCCACCAGCCTCAGCCTCCCAAAGCGCTGGGATTACAGGCGTGAGTCACCACTCCTGGCCTCACATTGACTGGACAGCGCTGCTTGAGATCTTTACTCCAGACTTGCCTCTACCTCTCTCCTCCCCTACTCCGCCTCTGAAAATCTTTGGCTGTACTATGCTACTTTTTGGTGTTAAGTCAAAGACTGTTTTCCTGGTCCATCTCAAATGGAGGTTGCAAATATGTTACTGTTTCTTTAAACTTCTGACTCCCTCCCTCTTCCTTCAATTTAATAATAATTATTGTAATTAATAATTATAGCAGGAACTAATTACACAGCAATCTGCCAATTAATAATTATAGCTCTATGAAAATGACAAGAATCACTGGCAGCCTTTCCATCCAGGTTCCTCATCTGAACCACAAAACACAGAAAAGAATTTGAGTGACTATTCTATTTTACGAAGAATGGAACATAATTAGTACCAATGTAAATGCACAGAAAAGAAGTTAATTCCTATCACATACAAAATGTTCTCTATACAATGGATACCTTTAGGGAATCAGGCTTAATTCTTGCACAGAGCCCTGGCTGAGAAAGGCCAGTTGACGTGGATATCCAAAAGGGCAGATGGGATTACTGTATGTTGAGCAACTGCAATATCCCTGAAATACATTTGTGGTCTTATAAGCAGACACCCTGATGGATAACATTCTTTCAGATTACTAAATTCTGGTTTGTTTTCAAAAAATAAATCTCTAGACTGTATAGTTATGCCTTCTGCAGTGCTCAAATCCAACTCTATACCTTCAAGAAGGAACAATCCCATTCCCAGGGCTTGGGAGCTTAATAAGCTAATCACGGAATATGGTTACGGTTACACTAACTCAACAGGGAAAGCTGCAATAAAATGCCCAAACTTCTGTGCACACAAGTTCATGTCCCTAAGAACAGTGATGTGAATAAGAAACGTTAAAATGCAGTTTCTGAAGTCTCATTTTCTGAAATATAATAGAATCACGTAACAACTTTCCAAGGAAATACTCATATGTGGACTCCACTACATATTCATGCCAAGCACTAAAGCAGTACCATGCTTTCTGGAAACTCTACCGCCTTTCGAGCATTCACCTCATTAATCTTCAAAAACATTTCTTTAAGACCATGAAGAGAAAGTGTTATTTGCATTTTCATCACATAATTCATCACATAAAAACTATTTGTAGCTCACAAATAGTTTTTCCACATCATTATAATTAAAAAAGAAAACATGAAGAATCCATAGATACAGTCAGCAGTTGTTCATTTCTTCCTTCATTGTTGTATTATCAGCTGAAAACCAGTCAGTTTGCTACAGAACTTTGCTATTCAAACTGTGGCCATGATCAGTCACATTGGCGTTAACTGGAAACTTGTGTAGAAATGCAGATTCTGGCCAGACGTGGTGACTCATGCCTTTAATCCCAGCACTTTGGGAGGCTGAGGTGAGAGTATTGCTTAGTGCCAAGAGTTTCAGATCACCCTGGCAGCATAGTGAGACCCCCATCTCTACCAAAAAAATTAAAAAATTAAATAAAAAATTGGGCCAGGTGCAGTGGCTCACGCCTGTAATCCCAGAACTTTGGGAGGCCGAGGCAGGCAGATCACTTGAAGTCAGGAGTTTGAGACCAGCTTGGTCAACATGGTGAAAACTCATCTCTACTAAAAACACAAAAATGAGTTGGGCATGGTGGCGCACGCCTGTAATCCCAGCTATTCAGGAGGCTCAGGCACAAGAATTGCTTGAACCTGGGAGGTGGAGGTTGCAGTGAGCGAAGATCACACCACTGCACTCCAGTCTGGGTGACAGAGTGAGACTCCATCTCAAACAAAACAAAACAAAAATTAGCTGGTACTGGTGGCATGCATCTGTAGTCCCAGCTACTTAGTAGGCTGAGGAGGAAGGATCACTTGAGACCAGGGGTTTGAGGCTATGATTGTGCCACTGCACTCCAGTCTGGGCAAAAGAGTGAGACCCTGTCTCTACAAGAAGAACAAACAAATAAAAAAGAAATGCAGAAATTCAGAGTTCTCACTCTGCCCAATCCTGCTCCTGCCCCTTCCCATTCACAGGCATTGATAAACACGCTATGTCCCAAAAGCCCCACAGTAAAGCAAGCACAGGAAATTTCCACAATACAAGAGGAAGTTGGCCATGCAGCTTGGCATTTGGCAATATATTAGGCCATGACTATTTGTTGAATGAAGGTATAGACAGACCAATCACTGTCTCTTGCAAATCTCACAGCAATCTTTCATATCCAAATTTGTATCTCTTCTAGAGCCATGTTTCTCAACATAAAAAATTCACTTTTTTTTTTTTTTTTTGAGACGGAGTTTCACTCTTGTTGCCCAGGCTGGAGTACAATGGCACGATCTCAGCCCACTGCAACCTCTGCCTTCATGGTAAAGCGATTCTCCTGCCTCAGCCTCCCGAGTAGCTGGGAATACAGGCACGTGCCACCATGCCTGGCTAATTTTGTATTTTTCATAGAGATGGGGTTTTTCCACTTTGGATCCCCCCTGCCTCGGCCTCCCAAAGTGCTGGGATTATAAGCGTGAGCCACCACGCCCAGCCCACTCTTCTTATCAACATAAAAATCTGACTCACTCCCACTCTCAGAGATAGCACATAGTAGGTGACTTTCTCTAGCTGAAAATCTGACTTATTGAAGATAGAGTCAGTTCTCTGTGTATCCCATGAGACCAAGAAGATTTAGTCTAACATGACTCTGTAATTTGTATTGGGAATGTAATAGGCTTTTTTGGTTTTGATTTTAAATAAATCTTTATTTTCAGTGAGTCACATTCAACCTTTGTCTCTCATTTGTTAATATTTTATAGACAAGATATGCAAGCCACACAATTGTGTCACTCGGGGCCTTACAATGAGAAGGTCCCTGAATTTGGTTTAATGCCTCACTATTGCTGTCTTGAAATTCTTAACTTTCTGAGCCCAAGCCCCATATTTTCATTCTGCACTAAGCCCCACAACATATATACGTATAAGCAAGTCCTGTCCACAGGTCTGTTTCTTTTTTTTTTTTTTGAGATGGAGTCTCGCTATGTCGTCCAGGCTGGAGTGCAGTGGTACGATCTCAGCTCACTGCAAGCTCTGCCTCCTAGGTTCATGCCATTCTCCTGCCTCAGCCTCCCGAGTAGCTGGGACTACCTGGGACTACAGGTGCCCGCCACCATGCCCAGCTATTTTTTTTGTATTTTCAGTAGAGATGGGGTTTCACCGTGTTAGCCAGGATGAGTCTTGATCTCCTGACCTTGTGATCCGCGTGCCTCGGCCTCCCAAAGTGCTGGGATTACAGGCATGAGCCACTGCGCGCAGCCAGGTCTGGTTCTTTTTTTTTTTTTTTTTTTTTTTTTTTTAATTTATTTATTATTATTATACTTTTAAGGATTGTGGGGAATTTTTGTATTATAACATGCAGGTTTGTTATATGTATCCTTAGCTGACATCATTAGTCTGCTGCACCCATCAACTTCGTCTTTACATCGGGTATAACTCCCAATGCAATCCCTCCCCCTCCCCTCCCCATGATAGGCCCCGGTGTGTGATGTTCCCCTTCGAACTGAACATCGAGATCACTTGGACTCAGGTCTGGTTCTTAATGAGGGGTGCTAATCAGAATCATCTAATTCCTTTCCCAAATACACATGGCAATCATAACTAAAATTCATCATTGCAGTTTGTATTACTTTGTCTCTACTGTCAGACACATTTTCTGTGATTCCTAGGCTTTCATCTCTGGTCACATCCTATCTCTCCCATGGCTTTCTTTCCTGGCACAAAGGATGGAAGCTAAGCCCACAGCAGTGAGTGGAATGTTGCATAAGCACTAAGGGGATCCTGGCACAACCAGCCAGCTACCATTTATTGGGCACCCACATATTAACATACTAGTGCCACACAGTCCCTTCTCATGAAAGGCTCACAGTCAGCAGAATGTGATACATACTCACCATCAAATCTAAGTGAGCCGGTAGGGAAGCCTTCCTAGAATGATGGGTCTCGAACAGAATTTCAGAACAGGAAAAACATGTGGCTCCACAGAGTGAAAGCATTCTGAGTAAAGGACTGACAGGTGCTACATCCCAGAGCACACTGGAGAAGGAATGTTTGAGGAGCAGAGGAGTGTTTTTGCCAAGCTAGAGCAGTAAGCTGATTGTGAGCTATGCTGGAAAGGCCCTTCCATAGCTCATGTGCTGGATAACTGGGTCTCATAAATCAGATGAAAATTAGGAACCATTAGGAACCTCAAAGAAAGGAACAACAGCATCAAAATGATATTTGCAAAGGATAATTCACTGGGAATAGCCATTTTCCAAATGGTACCCTAGAAGAAGAACTCAACATTCTCTTTCTCTTCAAATAGTTCTTGAAATTCATCTTCTTGTGATACTCCCTCACTGAATGAACATGGAATGAATCACGCTTACAATGGTGCTGATGTGGTGCAGGTAGGCTCCTCAGTGGGCACTGAGCTAAGTATTTGGAAAGGCTTGGTAACTGTGATGAGAGTTCTGCCAGTAGGGCTGCCTCAGTGCAGTGTCAGGCTTTGTCACATGTGTTAGTCCATTCTTGCATTACTATAAAGAAAGGCCCGAGGCTGGGTAAAGAAAAGAGGTTTGATTGGCTTATGGTTCTGCAGGCTGTACAGGAAGTATAGCAGCATCTGCTTCTGGGTAGCCCTCAGGAGGCTCCCAATCATGGCAGAAGACAAAGGGAAAGCAGGCACATCACATGGTGAAGGAGGAGCAAGAGAGAGGGATAGTGAGGGGGAGGTGCCACACACTTAAGCAACCAGGTCTCATGGTAACTCACTATTAGGAAGACAGCACAAAGCCATGAGGGATCCACCCCCATGACCCAAACACCTCCTACCAGGCCCTGCCTCCACCTCCAACACTGGAGTTTAAATTTCAAAACGAGATTTGGGCAGGGACAAATATCCAAACTCTATCACCACATGAGAATCAAAGCATCCATTTCCCTGAACATCACAGAGCACAGAAGCCACCTACCTACCTTTTCAGGAGAGGATGACAGAATCAAAGCCAAGGTTTATAAAAATCAAAACTCTTACCAGAAATGGGTTTTGTCCCTGAAACTAACCACTGCCTCTGACACGGATCTGCCCCAAAGCTGGGACAAGGGATACATCTCTGTATTGGTCTGTTTTCATATTGCTATAAGATACAACCTGAAAGTGGGTAATCTATAAAGAAAAGAATTGACTCACAGTTCCACATGGCTGGGGAGGCCTCAGGAAACTTATAATCATAGTGGAAGGCGAAGGAGAAGCAAGGCACATGTTATATGGCAGTAGAAGAGAGTGTGCTAGAGGGAGGCGGGGAAGTGCCACACTTTAAAACCATCAGCTCTTATGAGAACTCACTCACTATCATGAGAACAGCAGGGGAGAAATCTGCCTCCCCCACCCAAAATGTTCGAATCATCTCCTGCCAGGCCCCTCCTCCAACATGTGGGGATTACAATTCGAGATGAGATTTGGGTGGGGACACAGAGCCAAACCATATCAATCCCACACTGGTAACTGCAATTTTTTTTTTTTTTTTTTGAGACAGAGTCTCACTCTGTCACCCAGGCTGGAGGGAAGTGGCGTAATCTGGGCTCACTGCAAGCTCTGCCTCCCGGGTTCATGCCATTCTCCTGCCTCTGCCTTCCGAGTAGCTGGGACTATAGGCGCCCACCACTACACTCGGCTAATTTTTTGTATATTTAGTAGAGACAGGGTTTCACCATGTTGGCCAGAATGGTCTCAATCTCCTGACCTTGTGATCTGCCCACCTCAGCCTCCCAAAGTGCTGGGATTACAGGCGTGAGCCACCGCGCCCGGCCCCAGGTAACTGCAATCTTTTCCTTCATTCCTTGGAAGTCTGCAGAATATGTAAGGCAAAAGGGAAGAGTGACTTAATTTGTTACAAAGTAAAGCCTGTCACAAGGTGGAACATGAGAGCTGATTTGAAACACACATGCACTCTGTATTTATTCTAAGAGTCCAAAGGAGCAGATAAAAATAAATCAAGGTCTAGGTCTAAGTGGTATGGAACCACCGGATCCAAACACAGCCTGCACTATTATTGGTGTGCTTATTATAGTCCATGAATGCAAATTAGCCTTGGCCAAGTAGAGCTAAAGCCAGAGAGCACAGGACTTACAATTTATCAAAGAATTTTGAAAAAATCAAAAGACAGTTGACACAGATGGCCCTTACATCTTGCTATATGGAGAAACTAAAAAAAAAAAAAAAAAGATATGTATGCACACAGAAGGTATCCTGAAGACATTAAGAATATAAACATCCCATTAACCAAGTTGGGATGAAGCTTTCTTTCTTGGAAGATTATGTGTACTCTTCATTTTGTTATTATGTGTGTGTGTGTGTGTGTATTGTTGTTGTTGCTGTTTTGTGAGAAACAATTTTATAAGACTCTACATTAACTACAATGAGGACGTTTTGTGTTCCGCTTTTGTAATATAGCCTTTACCTTGAAGATTACTTATAGTTGTATTTGTGGAAAATGTCTTGCTTATTCTAGGTCATAGAACGTTGAATTCAGACTTTGGCTTAGAATGTAGAAAACTGCAAGAGAATATATGTCACTTCCACACTAACAACAAAAGCCAGATCACGTACACATATAGTTTGGTGGCCTGTGTTCCTCTCAGTAGTCATGCTCCAAAGAGGGTGACTACAGGGTACACTGAGGGTGGCCAGGTCTTGGGAACAGGAGCTTTCAGCCTTGACAAAGACTCCCTGTCCCAGGACGGCACAGCAGCAGCAAGGCTACTGACCCCAAAAGCACTGCCTGTGGAGGCTGAGAGCACCACAACTAACTTAGAAGTAATCAGTGTGGACATGCAGTTGATAACTGAGGAGTTTCCCCAGGGCTTTGGTGGTGCTCATGACCCTGGGACCTCAGCACAAGCATGAATGTGTGTGACAAGGTGAGGGGTTCCCCACTAATGACTGTGATCAAACTTCCAGCTATTCCAGTAGGATGGGGGACTGTCAGATTCAAGTTGAATTTTTAACACTGTGACATTATTACATTCAAGACATGTGGAATAGGATTCACACCCATACCCTTGTTCTAAATGGTACATCACTCACGCAATAATTTGCATTCTGTGGTAGAAAGCTTCTAAAATGTCTCCCAGTTCGCACTCTTATATAATGCTCTCTTGAGTGTAGTTTGAAACTAGTGAGTGAGTCACTTCTAACAGAGTACAGCAAAAGTAACGGAATGTCACTTCTGAGATCAGGTTAGGAGACTGGAACTTCTGTCTTTCTCACCCTCCCTCCAGCCCTCTCACTCACCTGCTCTGCTGAAGTCAGCTATCTTGCTGTAAACTGCACTAGGGAGAGGCACTTATAGTAAGGAAATCAGGGCAGCCCTTGGTCAACAGCTCATAAGAAACTGAGACCTTTAGTCCAACAACCCAAAGGAACTGAACCATGACAACAACCCCAAGTGAGCTTGGAAGCAGATCCTTTCCCAGTTAAGCCCTGAGATGGCTGCATCCTAGACGACACCTTGATTGTATCCTGTGAGAGATCCAGAACCAGAGCACCCAGCTAAGCCATGCCCAGGCTCCTAATGCACAGAAAGGGTGAGATAATACATGTAGTTTTCTGCCACTTGGCTTTGGGGTAATTTATTATGCAGCGATGGGTAACTAAAACAAATTTCAGGAAGGCAGAAAATGAACAGAAGGTGTTACTATACATCTATCTAAACATGCTGTCTATATCTAAAGTCTAGTCAGTTGTTCTTGAGCAGGGGGGGACATCAGAATAACTCAGGGCTAAGGAGAGTGTTAGAAGGGAGAAATATATGGAAAAGGTAAACAGGGTCACACAAAAGAAGGAAGGTAGAGTCCATTTCAGGGAGTCCAGTGCCTGAGCCTTTTGTTCAGTCATTGGCAGACAGGGTTGGCAGGACCACTATCCCAAAATTTTGTCTCCAAATCTTTTTTCTATAAAAAGACTTTTGCTTGCCACATGTTTTACGTGGTCCCTGAGGATCCTTTGGTTCCCTAGTCCTATCTACCATTTGAATTTGCTTCCCAAATTGCGTTAAAGACAAATAACAGTGCAAATGTTCACCACTGGAAGGTCATCAGAATCTCATCCCCAGTCCTTAATCCTAGACAGGTTTAACAGTTGGATTTGGGGAAAATGGTTCCAATTGGATTCTGAAGTCCACAGAACATTCCACAGTTTAATTCATTTGTTCTGCCCTGGCAGAGTTTATGACAGTTCACAGCAGTCCCAACAAAGTCAAGTGAAATGACCCATTGCATGTGTGAAGTGTCTTCCCAACTCCTTCCACTTTAGACCCATCAGCTAGCCAAATGAGTGAAATTTCATTTTTAGTCATGTCACTTATTTCTCGAAATTCTTCAAGCCATTCCCAGAAAGGCTTGGCATGATTTAAGATTCCAACAATCCCTGGAAAAGGTAAGCATCAGTAAGGGAAAAAAAGGATATATGATCTGATAGGTTTTTTTTAAGACTATGTTGACCTTTACAGAACAAGGGCCTTTGGTCAAAGAAAAATAGAAAAGAAACTAGATTCTTCTCAGCTGTCAGAGAAAGAATTTACATAGTCTTGGGAAGCTCACTGGAACATGTTAGGAAGGCCTAAAATGGAGATGCCAAAGACATAAACTGCCAAACTCTAGATGTGATGTAAACACTGTTTATGATGTAAAACAATACTGTATCTCATCAGTATTCTGTAAGACTTTTTGATGCTGGTGCTTTCTTGACTTTACACAAGTGTCAAAAGAAGCTGTTCATAGAACTAGATCATAAACTGTTACCTGACACTACAATTGTAAGACATCAATTGTAAAATGCATCCTGCTTTCAGAGGTGTTAAAATGTGAGAAAATGTGCCTCCTAGAACAGATGAGAGTAGTTTTGGGCCTTGACAGTAGAAGTGATTTCCTACTTGAGGAGTCCAGTTCCTGGCAAAAAAAAAAAAAAAAAGCAAAAAACCTGTGTGATTTTGCGGGCCTGATCATAGTCAATTACAAACACTTTATCTGACAGGCCTCACGGGTGAAAGTTGCTCTCTCCACTGCCAGTGCACTGCAGTCTCTGGAAGTCGTTACAGTCCCCTGGCCCACCATGACCTTACATGTAACTGCATTCCTGGCTAAGCTGCCTCCATTTAGAGGTATCCTTATCGGGAAAACTCAAAGACCATTTGCTCCCCCCGACTCACTGCTTAGTACTTTTGCACTCCTAACCCTTCCCTCTGCCTCCTGCTAGGCCTTGGGCCTATAAAACTGCCCAAGCCTTTTGTTTGGAGCTCTCAGACAGTGACACAACTCCTCTCTCTGTGCTGGTCTACTTGACTTTCAACTAGTGGGCCATTCCATGGGGACTGCGAGAGGAATGGAATGCAGCAGGTGCTTTCTCTGGTTTAGACTCTTGTTTATACTATTGCAATAACTGATGAAAAGCTGAACTGTCACTTTCATTTTGAATGTCCTTTAATCCAGTATTCCAACAACACCTGGCAGTTCAGCACTCTCTCTCCAGTTGAGCCACGCTCCTGACACTACTCAAGAGAATGCAGTAAAGCAATCTGAGCACAAAGCATGGAACAGTCAGAGGTTCTTATGTTTATTACCCAGGATTTCTATGGTATTCTTGTTTTCTGTGTACTCAAGCAAATGTTGAGCAACTGCCACTTATCAATCACTGAGTTGGATGTGCTAGATGTGATGAAACTCAATACTCAAATGGGAAACAATTCACAGCATTGTAGATACATAGTATTTGGATGACAAAATATTTGGTTCTTACTATGAGTGAGAAAGAAATTCAGGGAAGGGAGGGATCAATGTGAACTATAGTAATCAAGGAAAGCTTTGTGAAAGAAGGTCGACTTGAGTAAAGCATTGAACTAGTAAAATTTGGGTAGTACAAAAGACATCTGGCCTTTAGGGCAGAAGAATCCCATTCTCAAAGAACAGAGTGATTTTTTCACACTTAGGATATTTTGCAAGTTATATTTTCAAAATTAGATGTGCATGCCCCTATAACAATAAAATTGTTTCCTCTGCAGAGTGACATGGAATATGGAATGGGGCATAATTATTTTCAAAATTTCAACCTTAATTGTTTTGACTACATTCATGTTTAGTTTATAATGCCCAAATGCAAACCAATGGATTACAGAAACGACAGCTTAAAATTTTCCTCCACGATTGGTTAGCTAACCATTATGTGGCAATTAACATGCAATTTGACCAGAATTGCCAGCCATTGGGCTAGAAAGAGGCATTCTCCAAAAAAAGGTATAGCCATTCTGATCTAAGTATCTGTACTTTGCATGCTTATCAGGAATAAGTTTTTGAAATAAAGGTTTAACTTTGGAAGTCTGGCTTCCCTCCAGCTATCCAATTAAATTAGCTTATTTATTAAGCACCACTTTCAATTCTATTTTAGACATTTTAAAACTACGTAAATATTTTCAATTCACAAACATTTTTTGAGCACTTTCGCAATGCCAGGTAGAAGTCCCTGCCTTCCCAGAGCTTACAGTCTAAACTCAATCTAGACTCTAGAGTTGTAGTGTCAATGTGGTAGCCACTAGCCCCATGTGGCTATTAAGCACTTGAAACATGGCTAGTGCAATAAGAAATTGAATTTTAATTTTATTTAATGTTTCTTAATCTAAATTTAAATTTAAAAACTGAGACTTGATTCAGCTGTTGGAAAACTTTCAAGTATGTCTGGACAACTTGGGTGTGTGAATCTACTCTATAACTACACATTTCATACACTCTAAATACAGATCAAATATTTCCAATGATAACTTAGCATCCAAATTGAGATGTAAGTGTAGGCAAAATATGTACTAGATTTCAAAGATTTAGTACATAAATGTAAAATACCTCAATAATCATTACATTGACTACATGTTGAAATGACAGTATTTGGGATATATCGACTACATATATGGCTCACATTATATTTTTACAGGACAGCTCTAGAGTAACAATTTCCCAAGAAAAGCTTAGACAACACAAGGCCACTTTATTACAAGACATAAGAATTGGAGAAGCTCTAGTGCACCTCAACTCATGATCATTTTCTTTCTGTTCCCCTTTTACCTTCTTCTTCCTCTCCTTCCTCTAACAATGATGTGCACTGAACTCTTAAGAGCTAGAAAGATTGCTGACCCAAGGTTTAAATGGTTTACAGTAATTTCTCATAGGTAGAGGATTTTAATACAAAAGAACAGTATAATGACTTGGCAACTCAAATATAGGAGTATATTAGTAGCCCAGTGGAAAAAAAGGTGTGAAAGAAACAGCTTTGCTTTTCCCCATGGACTGTCTTAGAAGTCATTTTCTAATAAGTCACTAAAACTACTTAATCACTTTTTTAAAGTTTTAAAATCCTAAGTTCTGGATTATTTATGAAAGATGAAATATATTATTCCAAATTGCATTTATTTTATAAATATCAGATACTAGATTTTAAAAATCATCATGAATGGAGAAGAGCTTTCAGCCAAGCATTCTCTACCACCATAGAATGGATTTCAGTTATCACTATCTTTACTTCCATGGTCACTCTCCTTCATGGTGCAGAAAGTGGAGAATGGGAAGGTGTCTTATTTAAGAACTCCTAGCAGTTTACACAGATTCCTTGAAATGTGAAGATCAAGAGAGTCTCAATTTACTCAATTTACTACAGAAATCCATTGACCATCCTGGACAACAACCCATTTCATCAGATTTGGCAAAAACTGCTAGCTGATTCCCAGCTTTCTGAGCACACAGATAAGGCTACATTTCCCAGTCTCTCTTACAGTTACATGTGACTAAGTTTTTAACAGTGGAATCTGAGATGTATATGCTTATTTCTTTGCCTGACCCATAAAAATGTTCCACAAGTCCACCTTGTCTCTCTCCTCCCCAACTCCTTCCCTTTCTCTGGCTTGACGAAGAGAAGCATAAAGATCTTGGAAGCCATACCAGACTGCAGAGCCACAGGATGGAAGGAACCTGGATTCTTAAGTAACTACTGGGAATGACACCTATCTACCGGGAATACCCTTTTTGGACAGTCAGGTGAGCAAGAAACATACTTCTATTTTGTTAAGCCACTGAAGTTTTGGGGTTGTAACAGCAGCAAGTGTCACCCTAAAGATATAATGAGCAATCCAAAGGACTGTAATTTAGCCTAAGGATAAACTATTTTCACAACTGTTGGTATCACCACTGAACAGCAAGACAGTACCCCATCCTTTGATCCCAACGATATAGGAGTTAAAAAAATTATTTAGGCAGACAGTGAGGGTAAGGAAGTCCTTGATCAGGTTTCCCTTTTAATAAAAAGCAGCCCCCAAATCATTTCTTTTCTAACAAAAAGCAGCCTGTAAAATTGAGCTGCAGACGTGGAGAAGCAAGCTGGAAGTTTGCATGGGTGAAAGCTGGCAGCTGTGACAATAGGAAAAGGCTACCCAGAGGCTAGGCATGTTCAACATGGCGGCTCCATCTTCCCTTTTCTTTGTCAGCCATATGTACAGTAAGGAGCAGACAACATGGCACCAGCCAGGTAGAAAATCTGTTCGCATAATAAAAGATTAGAGTGGGGTGGCCAGCTTCTTTGATTACTATATAAACATCACACCTGGTTCAACCAATCTTTGGGCCCTATGTAAATCAGACACTGCCTCCTCAAGCCAGACTATAAAATCCTGTGTACTTCACTATGGGACCAGAAGACCCACTCTGGCATCCCTCTCTCTCTGTAAAAGAGAGAGCTATTCTCTTTTCTCTTTTGCTTATTAAACTTTCCGCTCCTAAATCCACTCCTTGTGTGGCTGCATCTTTGATTTTCTTGGCATGAGACAACGAATCTCAGGCATTACCCCAGACAAACAACACTGCTTCACCACCTTTTCTCCTCCCCTTTTATGTGACTGGACAGACATGTAAACAAGTGAAGAAAGAAGGAAACTGCCAATGAGCATATGAAAAGGTGCCCAACATCACTAATCATCAGGGAAATATAAATTAAAACCATAGTAAATGGATAGAATTAAAAACAGCAGTAACACCTAGTAATGGTGAGGATGTGGAGCAAACAGAACACTCTTATAATGCTGGTGGCTATAGTAAATGGTACAACCATTCTGGAAAACTCTTTGGCTGTTTCTAATAAAAAGTTATACCCTACGTTCCAGCAATTCCACTCCTAAGTATATGCCCAGAAAAATGAGTCCTTGTGTTGACCAAAAGACTTGTAGTAAAATATTTGTAGGAGCTTTGTTCAAAATCTGGAAACAATCCAAATGCCTGTCAATAGGAGACTACAAAAACAATTTGTAGTTATTCAAATGACACAATAAAAAGAAACTATTACACAAAACAACATGGCTGAATCTCACGGCTATTATATTGAACAAAAGAAGCCACATATAAAAGACAGATACTCTATGATTCCATGTAAATGACATTCAAGAACAGGCAAACCCAATTCATGGTGATAAAAATCAAAATAGTGCTCTGGGCCAGGAAGTTGACTGTAAAGGGGCAAGAGGAAACTGTCCAGGGTGATAGAAATGTTTCACATCTTGATTTAAGTGATGGTTACAAGGAGCATACATAGGTAAACATTCAAGCTGTACATTTAAGATTTGGGCATTTTATTGTAGGCAAATTTTATTTCAAATTTAAAAAATTAACTTTCCTAAGATCACACAATTAGTAATGGGATTCAAACTTTGGTTAATCTGAGTCATTTCACCAGAGTAGATTTCATTTTCCTAGTGAATTACATACACAGATGAGAAAACTACAGGTTTGTTACTATTTAAATAAGTGATAGCATTATTCTCAGTACATATTTATAGTATCCACACTATGATAAACTGAACTTATTTTGGCACGTATACCTTCTAAATTCTACTCCAAATGATAGTGTTTTCTTTGTGGCATCATAGCAACAGTAATTCTGTTTATAAAATTGAAATAATTATTGGAACCAAGCTTTCCACCTACCCAGATGACTGCTAGCCCAATAAAATATCTCAGCTGAAGAACAAACATGTTAAGATGAAATTGCCAGAACTTGTAACTGCAACAGTTAACTGGCATGAACACATTGGGAAGTATTCTTAGCTGATTGGCATAAGTGGATTATCATGAATAAATCTCCCGTGATGGCACACTTGATGAAACAATTGCTAGAGGAGGTATATAATAAGATGCCAAGATGGTCAATTAACAAGTATCACTCTTGCTGTATGATATCCCAAGGGCAAATTATATCATAATAGAGATTCAACCACTAGAGTTGGCAAAGTGATCACTGACTTCTCAAGAATCAACTCTCTAAAATCGACAAAGCAGTTATTGTAATACCAGAATAAGACCTGAGCATTAAAATCCAAGTGCACCAGCATTCAGCTATGATACCGAGCCTCTTAATACGATACCGATACAGGGCTGCCTCTTAAAAATACTTTATGTAACTGCATGGACTTTGTGACTTCATCAGATGGAGATGTGGGGGAAAAAAATCTAGTTACTGTCTTCCTTTTACACATAAGCAAATCAAAGCCTAAAGCAGGTCATTGATACGCTAGGTACCACACAAGTCGGCAAATACAGCCAATGTTAAAGCTACTCCATAGTTGGAGTAACCTTACCTTGTTATATAGAAGCAGCTTCTCCTGCTACCCATAATTTTAAAAAATATTTTAAAGTGCTTTGATTTCTGTTGAGAATTCTTCAATCTCCCACATGGTAAGCCTCATCCCAAAACTAAAATTAAAACCAAGTTAAAATATCCAAGATGGTGGGATCGTAAGTTCCTATGTTCAGAAGGAGAGGGAAAAGACTTTTGTTTCTGAAAAAAGAATCCCACAGAAATATGAGACTCTACATCCAGAAAACTCTGATGGAGACAAAAGAAATCTTTCAACTCCTACAGAAAAAATATATTCCAGATGACCTACTTTGATGATTTGATAAACATCCCCCAAATTAGAGCAAAACAATTAACGGATCACTTAGGTAAAGATCTAAGAACTGGGACAAATCTCATTGGCTCACTTCAATGTCCAGCGTCAGTGTCTCCACACGCCAATCCCTGTTCCCCTGTCCCCTTCTGACATGGAATCCCTCACGGCACCATCTGTCTCTAGAGCAGGGGTCAATGTGCAGTTCTCGGCTCCTTTGAGTGGGTCTGTTAATGGATTTCAAGGAGGTCAAAGGTTAAAGCCCCTGCAATTTTATGCAAAACTTGGTTCTATAATTTATGTGACCCAAAGAGATCAGAACTGCTATTCTAAAGTGAAAGCCCGAGGAAAACCCGCGGGGCCAGCGCAGCTGCGCCGCGCCCCACCGTGCCACTCACCTGGGTGTGGCCAGCCCGGGCTCCCGGGGCAGGAACCGCTCCGTGACTCTCAGCTCAGTCCCCCATCCCCCGGCCAACCTCTCGCTCCGCCCCTGGGAAGCCTCCCGCCGCTGGCTGGGAGACAGTCAGGACCCCCAGGTCAGGGCCGCCCGTGGGAGCCCGCCTCCGCGAGCTCGGGACGCGCGGGCGGAAGCAGCTTCGACGCGGCTCATCACACACAGCCAGCCACCAGCCCACCCGCCCTGCGGCGTTCTCCCGGCCAGGGCCCCAGGACATAGGAGACTCCCTTCTGGATTGTTTCATGCTGGAGGTACTAGGTTCGCGCTTCGGTGTGGAACGGGGAATCTAAATCCTACAGTGAGCATAAGCACATACTGGCAAGTCGAAGTTTTTAGAAAATGCTTTAGAAAACGAAATACCACACTATTTTCAATACACTAAAAAAATCGATGAAGGCCACACCAATCAAAATGAAAAAATGACTGCTCCCAAGTTAGGGCACTAACGAGAGAGAACTACGTAAACCAGCACAAGTGTGAAGCTATGGGGAAGGTGCGAGGAGAAAACTGAGCACTGCTGCTGTCCTATATAATAAAAATGTTATCAAGGCCAGGCACTGTGGCATGTACCTGTGATCCAGCACTTTTGGAGGCCAGGAGTTCGATATCAGCCTGGCCAACACAGCAAGACCCTGTCTCTATTAAATAAATAGGGGAAAATGTTCTCAGCGCAAACAATGAAATTAGAAAAGACATATCTACTCCACCCCCAAGATCCCAGGGACTGGTGGAGTAAGTAGGTTATCCATCCTGTGTGAAATCAGGTACCCCCTGACATTCCTTCCCCACTATATCAACATTATTCCCAAACTCTCACATATGTAGCTGGTGTTTACGATTCCACATTTTGAGCTTCCTTTTAGCTAAGGCCACAGTCTTTCACTCCTATTAAAATGCAAAGAATTCAAGGAAAAGTTAAGCCTTATCAGTGACGTCTCAACCTCTGCCTTCTCTTGAGAGCAGACCTTGAAATAATTAGAAAAAGGGCACTAGATTCTAAGGGCTGAGGGGAAAAGTACAAAAATGGAAGAACTTGCAGAATCTGATGAAAGCTGATCTTGAGTTGCATTAAATATACCAAAAGGACCCTTACAGTGGTTAAACTTACATGATTTTTTGACTTTATGATGGTGTAAAAGCAATATGCATTCAGCACAAATCGTACTGTGAATTTTGCTCTTTTCCCAGGCTAGTGGTATGTGGTAGATGGAGACTGTGATGCTGGGCGGCAGCCACCAGACACAGCTTTTAGCCAGCCACAAGACCGCGAGGGTAAACCACCCAAACTCTACTGCGTTCTGTGTGGATGCCCAAGTACTTATTCTTGAGCCTCACCAGAAGAGGAATTGATTGCCCTGTCACCATGGCATCCCTGTCATCCAGCAATTTTAGATGTTTCAAACATTCTTCAGCCCAGTGTGCTTTCAGTTGTGTACATTAATGGTGAGTGCCCACATACAACCAGTTTTTCACTTTCAGTACAGTATTCAATAAATGAGATATTCAACACATCTATGAAATAGGCTTTGTATAGATGAATTTGCCCAACTTTAGGCTAAGTGTTGTCAGCACGTTTAAGGCAGGCTAAGCTATGATGTTCAGCAGGTTTAGGTGTATTTAATGGATTTTTGGCTTCCTGCTATCTTCGACTTACAGTGGGTTTATCCGGATGTAACTCCATTGTAAATTGAGGAGCATGTGTATATACAACATATAAAATGATTAAGGCTTAAGATTTCTGACACCAAGCAGCAGAAAAACAAACGATCAACATAAGACATGATTTCTTAGGTGAAATTCCAGGAATTTAAAAAGTACTAGTGAAGCAGAAAATTCACTATTATTAAGCAACATTTAAACATATATAGACCGGGCGAGCTCTGGAGAATTAAAAACAATTGCTAATTAAAGGGTTGAAAGTAAAAAATATATACTAGAATACAAAAGATGAAAAAAACAGGAAAGATACAATAGAGAATTCAGCAGTTCTAGAATCTAATAGAAACTCCAAAAACAGAGAACAGAGAAAACTTGGGGAAAAAAAATTATCAAATACAAAAAACACTCCTAGAGACCAAGAAAAAAAAAAAAGACAATTTTCAAAGCACCCTGAGTACCACACAAAATTAAACGTCCCATTCATCATAAAATTGAAGACGACCAATATCTTTTGGGATCTTTTAAGAAAATTAACATTGAACCTGGGAAGGTAATAGGAAAAAGGCATGATTTGTCTCCCAGAAAAACAAAAAAACACTTGGGTAAACAAATTGCTCAAAAAGTGTGTGATCCAAATTCAAAGCAAATTGGTATGTGGAATGGCTTTGAGCAGTTTTCATTTGACCCTGACACTTCCCATTCTCTCCGCAGACACAGAAGTCATAAAATTAGGAAGATAGTAAAGGTGAGGCAATCAAGACTGTTAATTGGCCCATCCAGTGAACAGTATTTATATAAACTCTGGCTTTAGATTTTCAATTTTAGAATCTGTGGATATAAGGGAGACTTTATGGTAACAGAAAATGCAAATGTTAACTTGGGATATGTGAATGTGCAGTTTACAGATGTTATGACATACAAATAGAGGACAGGAAAAGGTGCCTTTAAAATCATCTCACACAGTATACTTCTAAGGCGAGTCAGAGATTTGAGTTAAATCTTTATGTATCAACGTCAACAGATGTCTGAAGTTGGTGAGATAAAAATACAGGTTGAGCATCCCTAATCCAAAAATTCAAAATTCCAAGTGCTCCTAAACCTGAAACCTTGAGCACCAAATGTGATGCCACAGATTGTCCACATGGGTGACAGAGATAGTGACACCTTAGTTTTGGGATGGCTCAAGGTACACAAACTTTGTTTCATGCACAAAATTACTTAAAATATCAAAAATTATCTTCAAGTTGTACATGAGGTATAATGAAACAAATGAATTTCATGTTTAGGCTTGGGGCCCATCTCCAAGATCTCTCATTATATATTATGCAAATATTCCAAAATAAAAAAAAAATCTGACATCTGAAATATTGCTGGTCCCAAGCATTTCAGATAAGGGATACTCAACCTGTATATGATGGCCGTGAACAGAAATGGTTAATAGTTGATTGTTGGATGTGGAATGGCCATTTGGAAGGGGAGGGGCAGAAGAATATTGCTTTCTATTACAAATGCTTCTATGGCATTTTATTTTCTAATTTATGCATGTTACTTTGATAACTTCTAAAGAGATGATTCAAACCTATACCTACAAATGAGGAGAGTAATTAAACATAGGGACATTTACAGTTCATCTGTAATGGTGGTAGATGTATGATACATTTCCTTTCCTTTTTTGTATTTGATTCAGTAACACTACTAGGTAATCTGACAAATCAAGCAAAAGCTGAAAAGGAATCAGTTCAGAAGGAGCAATCTGTTTAAAAAAAAAAAAAAAAAGCAATGAAAAAAATGAGACAAGACTGGCCTATACTCTTCCTAAATGAAACTAGAAAATTAAGACACACAGATATTACAAATAACAATCTAAACACCTTCATTCATTTAGCCTTTCCCAGAAGTGAGATAACAGAATAAAACTGAAATATGTCCTGTATTTTTATTAACTGAACTTCTTTTTTTGAGTTTCTATGTTCTTTGCATTCTTCTATTAGTATATCCACATATACAGAACATTGATAACCACTGTGGTCACAGTAGTATTTTTCCTTGTCTATTTTTCACTATTTTTCATGTAGGCAACTAATCCTTCCTTGAGTGATCAAATCAGATTCCTTTTTGATTTCTGTTCCTTAAAGTCAACCCTTCAAAGGGTTAATATTTAACTATTAGTTTTAATATTTTATAATTCACATGAAGTTAATTTTGAATACGGCATGAGGCAGCCATCTACCCAGTTATCCTAACACACTATCTGTTGATATGCCTTCCTTTTTCATATGTGATGCCTCATTTATTAACTAAATTCCTATAACAAGATATACATCAGGGACATGTCACTTTGGATTGTTTAGGTGAACGGTAACAATACCAATCATTTTTGTTGCCCCAGTATCTACACCTCACTGGGTCTTAAATATTTGGGTTCGTTCATTTAACAATTTATTAAGAACTTCGGGCTGGGCGCGGTGGCTCATGCCTGTAATCCCAGCACTTTGAGAGGCTGAGGAGGGCAGATCACGAGGTCAGGAGTTCGAGACCAGGCTGGCCAACATAGTGAAACCTGTCTCTACTAAAAATTAGCTGGGCACAGTGGCGCGTGTCTGTAATCCCAACTACTCAGGAGAGGCTGAGGCAGGAGAATTGATTGAACCCGAGAGGCGGAGGTTGCAGTGAGCCACAATCACGCCATTGCACTCCAGCCTTAGCAACAAGAGCAAGACGCCATCTCAAAAAAAAAAGAAACTTCATCTATTCTAGGCATAGCAAGTTCAAGATATATAATGGAAAATGAAGAAAGACAGGGTTCTTTCATCAATCTTAAAATATGAATCGAAAATTTATGGAAAGAGTAAGCAGCGTTGTTTTTTGTTGATAAATGGGTTTGAGTCCTCAGATTAATTTTCATTGCCACATCTGTACAGTAATGTATTTTATAATTAATATTTAATTTATGTAAGACTTTGTTCACTGCATTGGTTACACAAGACACAAAAAAACAGTTTCAAAAATACAGGAGTGTGGGCTAGGATGTGCAACAAAGAAAAATTTAAAGTGCTGATGGAAAACTTAAGGGAAAAGTGTTTCATCCTTTATTTCAAGGAAAGATTGTATATTATAAAAACAAACATTGTTATGCCATTGAGTACAAAGCTCCCATCACAAGCATTTAACCATTTTCATCATGCATCTGATGATCTAAAAATCAAAATCACTTTGAAAGGCTTAAGTATTCTACTGTTTCTTAAAGATTATGTTATCACATTATAGTGACACACTACTGTTTTAAAGACTCAAGTAAAAATGAGACCCAGTAATTTTTAACCAAAAGTGTATCATACCCTATTTACTTGTTTTATAAGATCAATAAACACTATAGTAAGACTTGGCATTTAAACATTAAACATGTCTAAGCCCCCTGAAGAATATACCAGAAATAAGAAAGACATTTAGAATGCTTTAATATTTCTAGTTAACACCGTTTGAATCAGTAACTGCATTGTTGTAAGTTTTAGCATCTCACATAACTAGTCAGTAAGGATTTTTTTTTAAGTGTAGGAGTGAGAATACAAGGACAGGAGCTATGAGAATGTCACGTTTTATACTTCTGTTAAAAACTCAAAAATCAAAACTATTTTCTTCTCTGCATCAAAACCACAGACTTGAAGGATGTTTTGGCTTTAATCCCATGACTCATCATCTACTGGGTTGGGAGCTTGTGAAGAAGAAAACCCAGCTGTGTTCAAACTGCTCTTGCCCTGGTAATTATTTAAAAAAAAAAAAAAAAGAAACAAACATTTAATTTTATGACAGCTTTAAAGTTACATCACTCAGACTGAGACCAAGGACTCAAAGTATCTATCATGTCTTCCCCAAATACACAAATAACTTTATTCTCACTAAATCTGATTCACCTGAAAAAAGGCTCATGTCAAAGCAGGAAGTCTAAATTGCACAAAATGTTTCAATAAAAATATTTGTTAAGTCAATACTTTTTGACAAGTGGGGAAAACTTAATGCACTACACTCAATGAATCAGCATAAATATTTAATTAGCATGTTCATTGTTTCTATATAAAGGTGGTGCTCAGTCTATAAAAACCTGACATACCAGAAAAGACTTGTAGCCTCATGGCTGGCCACAGTGGCTCATGCCTGTAATCTCAGCACTTGGAGGCTGAAGCAGGTGGATCACTTGAGGCCAGGAGTTTGAGACCAGCCTGGCCAACATGGTGAAATCCTCTGTTACACACACACACACACACACACACACACACACACACACACACCCCAGCTGAGCATGGTGGCACATGCCTTTAATCCCAGATACACTGGAGGCTGAGGCACGAGAATTGCTTGAACCTGGGAGGCGGAGGTTGCAGTGAGCCAAGATCATGCCACTGCACTCCAGCCTGGACAACAGAGCCAGACACTATCTCAAAAAAAAAAAAAAAAAAGAGAAAATAAAAGGCTTGTAACCCCAATAGGTCCTGTATTTTATATTAATTATTAATGTCAGAATTCAAAAATAATTCCATCAGAAATTTAAAAGATTCCAAATTAAAATTTAAAATCTGGGAAAGGAGACTGTTTAGGCATAAATCTCAAAGTTAATTCCTGACCTTTAAAACCAAAAATATGTATATACATAAAATGTTGATGAAATAATAAAATAGCTACCTTCCAGGCTTGATTATTAAATATTATAGTTACACCTCACAATATTAAGCACAACATTTACAAAGAGTAACCAGAAGGTAAGTTCTGAATTTTTCCCTTCTACTAACCTTTCTAGTATCAACTGATGCAAACACGTTTCCTCTTGTACTACCGCTGAAGCCAGGAATGTATGTACTAAAGGCAATTTCTTCCAACCATGCAGGAACATCCTGTTGAGCCTTTAAAAAAAATTGACTTCATATGCAACATAAAGTCTTAAAGATTGGAAAAGTTTACTTGTTATATATATATGCATAAAATGTCTACTTTCAACAACGAAGTAAGAAAACTACCCATTCCATTTTAAAAGTTTAACTTACATCTGTCAATACTTTTACTAGAGGCTGTGCTAAGTGGTTATCCGATTCAAGATCAAAAAAGGAAATAGCTCTGCCAGTATTCCCACAACGACCAGTACGCCCAATTCGATGAACATATTCATCAATGGTAGAAGGAAGATCAAAATTGATAACATGTTGCACATTTTCAATATCCAGCCCTCTGGCAGCTACTGAAGTAGCAACAAGAACTGGGCACTTCCCACAGCGAAAATCTCCAAGAGCTTGCTCCCGCTCTCTCTGTTCCCGATCACTTGAAAGAAAAGAAAGCATGTTATTAGAACCACTCTTAAAATCATTAAAGTGAATCATTAAAGTTCAACATACAAATTTCTTTTTAGTAATAGTAAGAATAGCAGCATTTGGCTGGGCACGGTGGCTCACACCTGTAATCCCAGCACTTTGGGAGGCTGAAGCAGGTGGATCACAAGGTCAGGAGATCTAGACCAGCCTGGCCAACATGGTGAAACCCCATCTCTATTAAAGATACAAAAAATTAGCTGGGCGTGGTGGCATGCACCTGTAATCCCAGCTACTCGGGAGGCTGAGGCAGGAGAATCACTTGAACCTGGAGGGGCAGAGGTTACAGTGAGCCGAGATCGTGCCATTGCACTCCAGCCTGGGCAACTGGGCGAGACTCCATCTCAAAAAAAAAAAAAAAAAAAAAAAAAAAAAGAATAGCAGCATTTAACATTAACGTTCACTTCTTATATACCAAGTAGTATACTAATTCCTTCCAAGCTACCATTTTATTTAATCCTCACAATAATACTTTGAGTTGCAAAAATTATCTCCATTTGCAAATGAGGTAAAGTAACAACTAATATGTAGAGACAGAATACAAACTCAAGTCTGACAAAAATCAAATCCTATTATAATCTCTATGCTTTATAGCCTTAACATAAAATATAAAACTACTTGATTAGAAGGCTTGCTTAAAAATATATTTTTAAAGTATAATTTCAGAATACCATATACTATGCAATATTTTAGGATCTACTAATAAAGTGCCAATAAAACTGTATTAATATGACATTTTAAAGCACTCCAATTTTAAAAAGTCCTAAGAAAGATTACATTTAGCAAAGGAAAAACTTGATATGGGGCCAGAGATCCTTAAGTGAGATCTCTTGAGAAGTTTCCACTTCTTATGTTGAGGCTATCTAAGGCAGACCTTTATCTTACCCACCACAACCGCTTAGTTCTAAAAACTAAGAATGAAGACGAAAAATACTAGTTTAGTACTCCTGGGTATTACCCTTTTCCTCATATAAAGGACAATAACAGTTTATATCTGAGAGAATTCTGAATCCCAATCCTAGGATTGTATCATATTAGTTATATAAACTGATGTTTCTTAAATACCAAATAGAAGTCATTCCCCTAATAAGAAATTATATTCATCTACTCACCCATGAATACTTGTAGTTGATATTTTTTCTTGACAAAGAAAAGTTGCAATAAAATCTGCTTTTTTCTTAGTTTCAACAAAGACCATAGTTCTTTCATCCCCTACAAGACAAATGAAATTATTAATAGTCAAACTTCAAAATCAGGAAATGAAAAATAAAGCAGGGGTAGGAGGCAGTGCTTGAACAGGAAACTTTGTCCGCCACTGTATTTATTACCAGCACCACAGCCGGACCTGGTACATGAGAGGGACTCTAATTCTAGAATGGATGTCAAAGACACAAGGACTGTTTTCCTAGTTTAGGGATTTAAAAAATTAGCTCGTCCTTCCTCCTCCCAGGCCAACACAAGAAGTAGAACCTTAGGGAAAGGTAAGTCATATCTGCCTGCCAACTCTTAGTAGTATAAAATCGTCTTAGTCCTTTCCTCCCCTCCATTTCCCTCACTCTATAAATGATTTTTGCTCTCTGCCTCTCAAGATAATCCAATCTTTCATTCTCCTGTGATTGCCCGAGGTGTTTACAATAGTGGCATCTGACCTGGGGCTGCTTAATTCTATATAATCAGTGTTCCAAATATTATCTCTAATTCAAATCCCTTCATTCCCAAAATATTTTACAGATTAAAAAATTAAATGACAGCCTTATCCCAGGGTCTTAACTTGTTAAGGAATGTTTGTTTCTTAAAATATTTAACCAGTAGAAATTCAAGCATGGGCCGGAGATTTTCCCACACAGGGAATTTCCCTATAAAATGTTAGAGAAGAAAGATAATTTATAGCTTTAAAGCATATACAAATGTATTAGTGTTCATAATCACTCTCCCCATTTCTCTGTCAGCTCACATCATTTATTCAGCAAATATTGAGTGCCAACTAGATGCCTGTCAACGTTTCTGTTGGATATACAGAAATAAAAGCCCCTGCTTTCACTATGGGGAGGCAAATACATATTATGCATTTAGTACTAAAAAGGAAAAAATCAGTAAGATAAAAGGTCCAGAGATGATTACTTTAGATACTTTAAGATAGGCTTATTAGACAGGCCTACTTTAGATATCCCAATTAGATGGTATCTTAGTAAAGATTTAATAAAGATAGTGAACTGTGCAGGTATCTAGGAAAAGAGCTTAAGGAAGAGGGAAAGACAAGTCTAAGCCTCTGAGAAATGGGTGTTCTTATACTCATCAAACAGAAAAGAGATTCTAATGTGGTCTCCACATCCTGGGCAGAGGGAACAGCAAGTACAAAGGCCATGAAGCAGAAGTCTACCTGGTATATATGAGGAAGAGTAATGGGCCAAGTGTGGCTGGAGTAGGGAAAGCAATAGGAGATAAAGTCAGAGAGGTAATGGAGGCCATATCATAAAGGGCCTTTATGGCTACTGAAAGAACGTTTTTACTCTAAGAAGGGAAAACATGGGGTTTCGAGCAGAGAAGTAACATGATCTGATCTTTAACTGAGGATTTAAAGGATTCTACATATAATTTGATGGTACAAGAGGATTTTGCTAACAGAAGAGACGTATAGTTTGAGAAAGAAATCAAGAGTGACTCCAACATTTTCTGTTTGAGCAACTGGAAAAATGGAACTAACATTAACTGATATAGGAAGACTACAGGAAAAAATCATTTAGAGATGATATTTAAGCTTTAGATATCTATTAGATGACCAAGTAGCAAAATCAAAATGCTAACTGGTTCCCATAACAATGAGTTAAATCTTTGAATCGTGGTCCTTTTACATTTATTTCAGAATGATGATTTTATGTTTTATTAAAAATTCTGTTTCAACAGTTCCAGAGGTCATCCAACAAGACGCCCAAGGCTAAAACGGATTCATCTGACAGAGCCACATACATAGCACTGCTGAGCAGCTCAAGCCCTGGTCTTGTCTTTCCTTGGTTCCCAGTGTGAACTGCAAGTAGCAATAAAAATTTAACTCTGCTGATTCTATTTCTCTAGTTTTTCCCTACCAATTTTGTATTTGTTCTAGGTCAGACAATGAGCTGTTTCCCATTGGTGGCAGCAATGACTGCAAATTTAGCTTTATAAGACTATCTGATGATCTCTTTTGGGTGAAAAATGATAGAGAATCAATTTTGTTGGTCTATTTCTGTGTGTATTTGCCCCGTGAGCCAAAACCAACTAAGAATATAAAGAATTCTGGCTTTAGTTACTTGATCATAAATTTTTGTATTTCTGTGTTCACTCCTGATATGTGGCTGACGTGGTGGAACTGAGGCTATAAGTTATCTATGTGCCTGTAATTCAGAAAGGGTTTTATCATTATGTGAAATCAGTTGTGAATATCCTACAGAGGTGTTTTTTTTTTGTTTGTTTGTTTGTTTTTTTTGAGATGGAGTCTCGCTCTGTCACCCAGGCTGGAGTGCAGTGGCGCAATCTCGGCTCACTACAAGCTCTGCCTCCGGGATTCACGCCATTCTTCTGACTCAGCCTCCCGAGTAGCTGGGACTACAGGCGCCCACCACCACACCCGGCTTATTTCTTTTGTATTTTTAGTAGAGACAGGTTTCACCATGTTAGCCAGAATGGTCTCTCTCAGTCTCCTGACCTTGTGATCCTCCCACCTCAGCCTCTCAAAGTGCTGGGATTATAGGCGTGAGCCACTGCGCCCAGCCCCTATAGAAGTATTAACACATTAAATTACAAAGTCTCTTAAAGGAAGTCTATTCAAATTTGTTTATAAAGATGAACAGAAGAGAAATGTTATCGAGGTAAATATTCCTAAAATATCAGAAAGTAAAGAAATTGAACTTGTAATGCTCTAAACTTTTGAAAAATATAAACTATGTTAAACTTTTGAAAAAACTTATTACAAGAATCAGAAACATTTGAAGAATCCAAGTTCACATAATTAAGTGAAATCTTTGGTAAATGAGACTAACACCTTTGCTTTAACAAGAAAAAAAAAAATCTTTTCCCCATTATCAGTGTTAAATTTAACACACTTATTTTACTTGGGTTTGTTTTTCCTAATGTATAGAGGTTTACCAGCGAAATAAGCTAGTATTATTCCTCCATGATGTTTAAGAGTATGAAAATGGAAATCTGTGTTCAACTAAATTTAGTCATTTATTCAATAGTATTTATGTTTTGAAAAATATCATCTTGAAGGTAATTTCCAAAATCTTCAGGTAACTGAAAACACTAGACAATGCTTGTGTATGACATCTCCCAGTTTCCCATCTCCCTGCTCCCAATTTCCTTTATGAAATAGAAGTTACTATAATTAAAAGATATAATTAACATAAGTGGTTGCAACTACGCCAGGAATAACAGTGACAGAAATAAAAACTGTAATTGCTTTTGTTTCAAGGAAAAAAAGTAGTTTAGTGGCTTTTAAACATTTTGGTCTGTGTCACCTTTAAACTCACAAAACATTGACAATCCTGGAGTTTTTTGTGTGTGTTTTGGTATTTACTATATTAAAAATTAACACCTAGATAACCTTTAAATAATTATTTGAACAATATTTGAATATTAAAATAATTCTTAGAATAATCATGAAAATTATTTTTACCTTGCAGACCCCATTAGAGGATCTTAGAGAATCTGGGGGAGACACATTTTGTCCTAAAATGTCAGTTTGTTCCAGAACATTGAAAAAGCACAATGAAAGATAAAACTTGGAAACTGAATTTTATCGGCTTTGATTTATAACACTTGGGTCAAAATAAGCTATAAAAGGTGTTAATATTTTAGCAAAGGTCACTCAGTTTTGATGGAATTACTTTCTTGATTTACTGTTTAATGCTTTCACTTATAATATGAGGAGTTTTTTTTTCCTCAGAGCCATTACACTGGAGAAAAAGTTATTCTTTACCCTCCTTGTAATCAGCCTAGATCGCAGAGATTCTGTTGACTTTATTAGGTCTGATTGTTTAAAAAAAAAAAAAAAAAAAAAAAAAGACTAAAGGGGAAAAAAAGAAGAAAAAAAGACTAAAGAGAGAAGGTTCCCTATTTATGAAAGAGCTGTGGTTATTTACAACCATGTTAATTTCTATGTTCACTTCTAAATGTTTTATTGTCACTTCAATTAAATTGATAACCAAATAGTTTCTCTCATACCCACGAATCCTACAATCAAATATTCAACTCTCCTCTGACAACTCCTTCTGTCTTTTTAAGATCAAATTATAAATTTAGAAGAAGAAATTCACCTAGAAAACTTTTGAGATTTCTCAGAGAGAGCCCCAAGAAAAGCACAAAGGTTTATTATTTCACCTTATAAAACAAGGGATTCTAGAAATTACTATTTTTTAAATGTATTACTATTTAAGAGTTGTATGGTAAGAGTTGTCAAACCAGAAAAGACTACACTTTTCCAAGATTAAAGAGAATACGTAAAATATTAATACATATTAATACAGGTTCAGCATTCCTAACTTGAAAATCCAAAATCCCAAACTTTTTGAGTACTGACATGATGCTCAAAGGAAATGCTCACTGGAGCATTTCAGAGTTTTGGATTAGGGATGATCAAGTGACAAACATACTGCAAATATTCCAAAAGTTAATAAAAAAAAAAAATCTGAAACATGGCCAGGTGTGGTGGCTCACACCTGTAATTCCAGCACTTTGAGAGGCCAAGGCAGGCGGATCACCTGAGGTCAGGAGTTCGAGATCAGCCTGGCGTGGTGAAACCCGATCTCTACTAAAAATACAAAAATTAGCTGGGCGTGGCGGCAGGTGCCTGAAATCTCAGCTACTCAGGAAGCTGAGGCAGGAGAATCGCTTCAACCCAGGAGGCGGAGGTTGCTGTGAGCCAAGATAATGCAGTCGCACTCTAACCTGAGAGACAAGAGTGAAACTCCATCTCCAAAAAAAAAAAAAAAAAAAAAAAAATCTGAAACACTTCTGGTCTCAACCATTTTGGATAAGGGATATTCGGCCTGTATTTTTTTTTTTTTAAATGTATGCTTTATGGGAGTCCCTCATGATTTGTAAATTCCCTCACCATCCAAAGTATGTTTTTACCCTCAGGAGAAACACTGTTCAAAATTCTATAAAGTAACTCTATGGAGTTTCCCTATCTTTATCAAAGTCCTGAAGGTACGCTGCCTGATGCAACAGTACAGTGCTGCCCGTTATAATTTCACTTTTTAAAACGTCTATAACCTTACTTCTTTCCTAACTTGAATCTAGCATCTTCTCCAGTGGTTCTTCACTAGAGATGTACGTCAGACTTACATATGGCATTCTGTAAAAATATAAATGTCTGGACCCTATTTCTACATCTACAGGTGAACTCAGTTCCCATTTTGTCTTTCATTGTGCTTTTTCAATGTTCTGGAACAAACTGACACTTCATGACAAAGTAAGTCTTTCCCAGAGTCTCCAAGATCCTCTAAAGAGGTCTGCGAGGTAAAAACAATTTTCATAATTATACTACTAGGTCTATTTACTTTATATTCTTGATATGAAAAATTACATCTGTCCATTTTCATAAACAGGTTTCTTCTTTGAAAATAGGCTTAATCAGATGTTTTGCCTAGTATTTTTTTGAATGGCTTTATTACCTTTATTTTGCATGTCATAGAAAAAATTTTATCAGTAGCATTATTCTTATTATGAACCCTCCTCAGACCCTTGATATTTAACAATTACTGGTAACAAATTTACCATGATCATTAAATCTGTCATCTTCAGACAGCTTTTGTCTTCTTTAGATGCTTGCCCAAAGGCTGTGCTGTAAGCTATATAGATCAGAGTCTATATCCTAAAGGAGAGACTCCAAGCCTTGTGAAGTACTATTAATACTTCAAAGAACAGAGTCTTGGGTACAAGGTTCTGAAGTTGACTGCTTTGACAACTTTTAGACCCTATCACTGGACTGAGTGAGATTTCCAGGACTAGACAGAATCATGCAAGCTGATCCCTAACATATACAATGAAGAATTACATAAGGACTGAATGAGCTGATGGAGAAAATCTCTCTGTGGTCATGTGTTGGCAATACTGTTAATATTATTTTAATATTCTATTTTCTGGATATAAGAAGAAGCTTTTTGTCCTCTTAAGCTAGCTGTCATCTACACATTTTAGTAGACTGCTTTTGTAAACTAAAATCAAACATTCTAAAATCGTATCTGACCTTGCATCTCACTGACACCCCATCCCAACCCAAATTCAGATTTCTTAACTAAGTCTCCTTACTTTTCATGGTAGTTATCTGCAACAGTTAAATTAATCTGTCTGCCTCCTTTAACCAAGATATAAGTGGACAAGTTACCTGTGCAACTGACATCTCACCTGGATTTCATATTTGAAAACGGCATAGTAGGTACAACCAGATACTTTTTTTAAGGAACGAAGGTTGGCTTTCCTTATGGAATCAGTGCCTACGAAGACCTCCCATATAAGCTGGCCTGGTGCTTGTCTTACACAGCCCAGTCTTGGAGATTTTAAGGAAAGCCATACACTTCCTGACAGGACATGAACCACAGGAAATACGGGGGACCTTTAGTAGAGTGAAATTCACTCCAATGTATACCTACTGCAGGTGAAACCTAGTAGAAAGAGTTTCTGAGACTTAGTTTCCTATCCCTTAGATAGCAAATAATCAAGGATTTTTAAAGTTCAATCTGACATTCCTTATGAAAACTTCCAGACAAAAGTTAATTTTGTGACTTTAGTAAAAGTCAATACTGTACAGCTCTAGATTTGCAAAACAAACTGAAGGAGGCCTATTTATTGTTAATGAACAATCTTGCTGCACCCATGCCAATAAGCAAGCCAAACACAAGACCAAACTTCTTGTCATCAAGACTCTCTCTGAGATTATTATGGTCATGAGGTAGATATAGGCTGTCAGAAAACATTATGGAAGAATTTGAATTAAGCAAAAAAGATCACTGTCTAGCACACTCTTTGTGCCTTCTATAGTCTTTTTCATAACTGTTGCA
The DNA here is from genome assembly GCF_008728515.1 of Papio anubis. Classification (NCBI taxonomy): domain Eukaryota; kingdom Metazoa; phylum Chordata; class Mammalia; order Primates; family Cercopithecidae; genus Papio; species Papio anubis. The sequence goes on along the minus strand of NC_044980.1, from coordinate 50,476,447 downwards.
ATTGACAGCAATGCCAATGACTCTCAGTAAAAATGCAAATAAAGTTTTCCCCTGAAATGTAATTGATTATTGCATTTGAATAATGACCAGTTTTACATCTATCTCTTAAGTTAATTTTAGCATTCCTAATTGCCTAAACCAGGGGTGTCCAATCTTTTGGCTTCCCTGGGCCACATTAGGAGAATTGTCTTCGGTCACACATAAAATATGCTAACACTACTGATAGCTGATGAGCTAAAAAACAACAACAAAACAAACAAACAAACAAACAAAAAAACTCATCATGTTTTAAGAAAGGTTATGAATTTGCATTGAACCACATTCAAAGCTCTCCTGGGCTGCATATGGCCTGTGGGCTGTGGGTTGGACAAGCTTGGCCTAAACATACATATATTTTTTGAATTCTCCTTTTGACTAGCTGTAACATCTTACTGGTTCCTTTGGTAACTAAAGAGCTCAATAAATTCTTTGATCCATGTTGACTTAAAATTATGAAAAAGGCAGTTTGGCTATACTACTCTAAAATAAACCTATATATTTAAAGGCAAAAGGAAAAAAATAGCATAATTAAGTGAAAGAGTAGAAAAAGAGATAAATTATATGAACAAAAATTTGTATAATTTGATGATATACTGGATGGATATTACATGCAAAGTTAAAAAGAGATCAACTATGAACACTAAACCAAAAAAATATTTCACAGCTTAAATAATACAGAAGTATATCAATAGTGCTCATATATAATACATTGACCTTTTCTCAAGGGCAAACCAGTACTTCTGAAAAACTCTCCTTTTGGATTATTTGCAAAATAAACTTTATCCCACAAACTCATATATAAAAAAATCTTGGCCGGGCGCAGTGGCTCATGCCTGTAATCCCAGCACTTTGGAAGGCCGAGGTGGGCAGATCACGAGGTCAGGAGATCAAGACCATCCTGGCTAACACGGTGAAACCTTATCTCTACTAAAAATACAAAAAAATTAGCCGGGCATGGTGGTGGGTGCCTCTCTATCCCAGCTACTAGGGAGGCTGAGGCAGGAGAATCGCTTGAACCTGGGAGGCGGAGGTTGCAGTGAGCTGAGATCATGCTACTGCACTCCAGCCTGGGCGACAGAGCGAGACTCCATCTCAGAAAAAAAAAAAAAAATCTTAAGGTGCCTATATTAGAAATACGTTCTAACTTCAGCAAACCATATAGTGCTCATCTCTTCTGCATTAGCAGCATCGACTTATGGTGGGCAAGTTACTTGACCTCTCTATATTTGTTTCTTCATCCCCAAAACGGGGATCATGAAAAAATCTACTTCATAAGGTTGTTTTGGGAATTAAATGAGCTAACACATGTACAATAATTAGAATGGTATGTGGCCCATAGCTATTATTATTTTTATATGCTATCAGTGTATATTATGAAACACTTGATGAAGCCAACCAATAAAATTTCTCAAACTCAAGATGAGTATTTGGTTTTTAAAAGTTTTTATAAAACTCAGCACAAACTAAAGACTAGAAGCCTGTAAGTGCTTTTAAAGTCACCTTTCCATTTTTTCTTCTTGCTCATTATTGGAAATTAAAAGATGAGCCACCTTCACACTCCTCTGTCTCAACACTGACATTCAAGCTGAAATGCAAGTACTAAAATGGAGGGTGTGGATGGGGAAAGTATAACATATAAGTAGATCTAGCCTGTGAGGTAATCAGAAGGTATTAAAATGAACATATTTAAAATTTTTGTTTCCAGTCTCAAAATAAGGCTATCTTAAACAACCAAACTAAAAAAACAAGACTTCAAAAATAAAAATTGGGCCAGGAATGGCAGCTTACGCCTGTAATTCCAGCACTTTGGAAGGCCAGTGTGAGTGGATCACTTGAGCCCAGGAGTTCAAAACCAGCCTGGGCAACACGGTAAAAACCCCATGTCTACAAAAACTAAAAAACTGGCTGGGCATGGTGGTGCATGCCTGTAGTCCCAGCTACTCAGGAGACTGACGTGGGAGAACTGCTTAAGCCTGGGAGCTTGAGGCTGCAATGAGCCGTGGTCATGCTACTGCACTCCAGCCCTGGCAATAAAACAAGGCTCCACCCCAAAAAAATAAAAATAATAAAAAGTAAAATTGGGGTGAGTACAGTGGCTCATGGCTGTAACCTCAGCACTTTGGGAGGACAAGGTAGGAGGATCGAGGCCAACAGTTCAAGACCAGCCTGGTCAACAGTGAGACCTCTATCTCTACAAAAAAATAATAAAGAATTAGCCAGGCATGGTGGTGCATGCCTATAGTCCTAGCTACTTGGGAAGCTGAGGTGGGAGGATTGCTTGAGGCCAGGAGTTTGAGGCTGCCGTGAACTATGACTACACAATTATTTCAGGCCAGGCAACAAAGTGAGACCACATCTCTAAAAAGATAATAAAATAAAAATAAAAATTGATTAGGGGAGTAGAGGAGAAAAAAAATTTCCCACAGATATTGCGAAGGAAGACAACTAGATCTTAAGCCCCTTTTAGCTAAAAAGTTATTCAAATCTATGAATTTGGGAAGCCTTAGGTAGCAAGAACTAGGAACCAGAAACAGAAAAACAATCTGCTTTTGATGGAGTAATAGTGTGATGTAAACATGTGTCACTACTAAGCCTTTCTAGTTTCCTAAAACAAAAAATAGATATACTTCTGGTGGAATAGTTAAAACGCAGTCTCAAATCCTTCCTATTTTCAAACTTAATGGTGGAGAAAGGCCTGTATTTTTATATAATTTACCCAGAAAACTGAATCATAAAATTTTTTATAAAAGAGCTTTAGAGGGAGAGGGAATTCAAACAAACTTATTAAAAGTCAGACCAAACAATTCTTTAGTGATTTTTAAAAATTATTCATTAAAAAATACCATGACAAAAAATGTATCAACATAAGATACCTATGTTTCGTAGAATTTCAACAAGTTTTTCTCTTTTTGAGAACTGGCCAACTTGGAGAACGGTCTGCTGAACATCTCTACATGCTCCACCCACTTGTCCAACAGCAACAAACAGATAATTCGACTTTAAAAACTCTGCAGCCAACCTTGAAAAACAAAAGATTATTCTTTAACTTATCCTCTTCTCCATTAGTATCCATAATATCCACTGAATTCCTGTAGGTGTTATCTCAATATTAATCAGACAGCAGATTACGACAGCTATAAGATGGTTGGTTACTTATATCACCCAAGTACTATTTTGAAAGATCAGTATAAAATATTAGGATTTTGCAAAATACATAACTACTAGAGAAAAAGTTTGTCACAGTATGTATATGGTAATTACAAGTGGATTTGCTATCCATGCAAAACTATATAAAATATGTGTATAACACTTAAAAAAAGCATGAACTAAAAGAAATACATTGCAATAAGCAGGAATTATTTTTTAGTAAAAACTGAAATGTAAGCCTAAGGCACAAATTCTGTTCTCCACTCATTGTTTTTATGTATGCTATTATTAGTTGTTTTCTGAAAATATTACCTATTAAATTACTCTACTTCAAATGAATGATTTCAAGCAAATCCAGATCTTAGGTCAGTGCTCTCTCTGTCGTGACACACATAGAAAGTAGTATTTGCAAGGCACAATTGGGCAAAACAAGTGAGACATGATGAAAGGCCCAGGGACATAGTGGAATCAGGATAGGTGTGCCTGCCCCAAAGGTTAAGGGTATCAATATCTTGACACATAGTTAACTCACTATCAGCATGCAACTGAGAAGTCTTGCTTTAGATCACATAGAAACATGGGGGAGTGGACAAAGTTGCTAATGAGAAAGATGAGTTTTTAGGGATAAATGGGGAGGTTCAAATCTCTCTTCAATGCTTCTCCCTCCTATGTAGCAGTCCCTTATTTACCAGCTGGCTCCTTCATGAAAATAGCTCAAATTCAGCATATCCAGAATCTTAATAAATCACTGCTTCTTCTTTCTCCTTACTTCATCTCTTATCATAAAAGCAAAGCTTTTTTTTTTGCCTTCTTTTAGAGTCACTCTCTCACCCAGGCACAAAAGTTAAAATCATCTGAAATTCTCCATCATTCTTTTCATTCACTAAAACTACAGAGTGTTTTGTGTCATGTGTACAAGGTACTGGGAGTAGAAAGATGAACATTAGCCTATGAGGTGATCACATCAAGTAGGAAAGATATATTTAAAAACCTACAATTTTAGTGTTAGAATAATGTTTACTGAACACTATGTTCCAAGAAATGTACAAAGTGACTTAAATAGTTTCTTTCACAAGATACACTGGCAGGAAATGGATGAAATGATTTAGAAAAAGCCTCAAGTTTGAGGCGGGGCACAGTGGCTCATGCCTATAATCCTAGCACTTTGGAAGGCCAAGGCGTGTGGATCACTTGAGTCCAGGAGTTTGAGACCATTCTGGCCAACATGGTGAAACCCCAAATCTACAAAAAATAAAAAATTAGCCAGGTACGTATGCGCACACCTGTAGTCCCAGCTACCCAGAAGGCTGAGGTGGGCCTAGGATGGCTTGAGTCAGGGAGGTCGAGGTGGCAGTGAACCATGATTGTGCCTCTGAACTCCAGCCTGGGCAACAAGAGTGAGACCTTATCTCAAAAAAAAAAAAAACAAAAAAAAAAAAAAACACAGTCTTCAGGTTTGAAGCTTCATCTAGGGAAGCAGCAGGCAAGAATGTGGAACACTAACGATTGGGGAAAGGCATTCTATGCAGAAGGAAAGAATAAACAAGCACAAATAATGAGAAAAGTAAAATTCAGCTTTCTCAGCCAAGAGGAAATAGCTCTAGTAGACTAGAAACACATGACTCCAGGTAAGAAAGTAGCAGGTAAGCCTGAGATTATCATGTGTTAAAGAGTTTAAAAATCAGTCTATGAAGATGGAAAGATATGGGAAGGTTTACTTTAAATAAATGTCTAAAAGAATCAGATTTTATTTTGGCATTGCCACTAATGCAGAAGTGACACTAGAAGCAGGGAGACAGGTTAAAAAGCCACTTCCAGTGAGCAGGGCAAAACTGATAAGGACCTAAATTAAGGTGGGAAATAGAGAAGAAGCTAACAGATATGAAATATTTTAGAGATTACTGCTGTAATAGTTAATACTTGGTGTCAACTTGACTGGATTGAGGGATGCCTAGATGGTCAGTGAAAAACTGTTTCTGGATGTGTCTCTGAGGGTGCTACCAGAGGAGACTGACATTTCAGTTGGTAGACTGGGAGAAGAAAGCCCACCCTAAATGTGGGTGAACACCACCCAGTTGGCTACCGGCACAGTTACAACTGAAAATAGGCCATGAGTGACTAAGAAAAACACCCAATGTTTCTGGAATTCGAATTCAAACAGAAAAACAATTCCAGGAAAAAAAAAAAAAAAAAAAAACCCCCCGCCCCCGCGCATACGAACCCTGACCAATCAGAGTGAGACACCTTGCTCAGGCCATGACTAGCCCCAATCATCTCGCGCCTCAAGCTTTGTTTGAATTTCGCGCCTAAAGCTTTGTCTGGGTTTCGCGCCTCAGGAGTTGCCTTTATAAGCGGCCTGTAACCAGCACTCGGGGTCCCTTGGCCATCCTGATGCACGGGGGACCCTAGTGCGCTAGAAATAAAAGCGTCTCTCCGCTGTGATCTCGGAGTTGAGTGGTCTCTCGCGGCGACCCCTGCCCAAAGTGGAACTTTAACTTAGGTTCCAACATCTGGGGGCTCGTCCGGGATTTGGGGTCATCCAGGGACCCTCGACCTGTCTGGCGGAGACCTCGCATGGCCCGGGCCACCGACTGCTGACCGGACGGACAGACTCTATCAGGTACTTTCGTTTTCATTCTGTCTTGCTGGCTTATTCTGGGAGTACCTACCGAGTAATTATTATGGGAAAGGGGGATGACGCGTCTCGCACCTTCCCACTTTACGCCTCGGGGACGCCTCTGGCGTTGCTCGGAGGGAAGGCTGACGACTACCTCCTCAAATCTGAAGGCAGGTCCTCCCTGCCGTCTGAATCCTTTGTGAAACTGTGGCGCCTTTCTTTGGCCGCGCCTCCTCTGTATCTGTTTGGTCTCTGTTTATGTTGTTGTCATTTTGTTCATGTGTACAAGCCTCTGGACAGAACTATGAGACAGACACTGACGACTCCTCTATCTTTGACCCTAACCCACTTTTCTGACGTTCGAACACGTGCCCACAATCTCTCTGTGGAAGTCCTGTATGACGCATGGAAAACCTTTTGTTTCAGCCCGAATGGCCTGTTCTCCACGCATGGTGGCCCCGGACGGAACTTTGACTCATCGACATTTTTGCTAAGGTTAAGCGCAAAGGTGATGGACCTTGACACGCCACCCTTCTGACCAGGTGGCCTATATAATTACCTGGGAAGATCTAGTCCAAAACCCCTCTTCTTGGGTGAAACCCTTCCTCCCCTCCACCCTCCCTTCCCAGTCAACTCTCCTGGCCTTAGAGGCCCCAAAGAATCGGACTCGACCCAAGATAAGCCGTCCTTTTCAGACGAGGCTCAGGAGACTCTCCCTCCTGACCCCCACCTCCCCCACCTCACAATCCCCTCCTAAGGCCTCCTCCCACACCTCTGCCCTCACTCCTTTGTCTTTCTTTGCTTCCTTTACCAGCGACCTTCTGACCTCGACTTTTCCAGCTCCTAATTCATCCATCCCTTTAGCGTTTCGACGCTTAAGACCGACGTGTTCTGCTTAATTTGCATCTTTCCTTTTTCTGTACTGTTAATCACCGATCTGCATTTGCCTTTAGCCTTTCCTTAGATTTTAACTAAAGATCTATTAACCTTCTATCCTTTGGTTCGACCCTTTGCTGATAGAACTTATTCTTCAACCCACCAACCTACCTGGGATGACTGCCAGCAACTTTTGCAGGTTCTTCTAACTACTGAAGAAAGGCAACGGGTCCTCCTAGAGGCCCAGAAAAATGTGCCGGGACCAGGAGGACTCCCAACCCAACACCCCAACGAAATAGACGTAGGGATTTCACCACTCGACTGGGACTATGAACAGCACTAGGTAGGAGAGTCTCCGACCTATCGCTTGTACTCTGTTATGGTCTCAAAGGGCAGGAAAGTTTCCACCAATTTGGCCAAGGTAAGGACTATTACCTTGTGAAAGGGACAGCCCGCTTTATGGAAAGGTTTCTGGAAGCGGGTTCCTAATGTACACTCCGCTGATCCGAGGTCCAACATACAAGGCCACTGTGGCTATGTCGTTCATAGATCAGGCAGCATCAGATATAAAAGGAAAACTCCAAAGATTAGATGGGATTCAGACCTATGGATTACAAGAATTAGTTAGGGAGGCGGAAAAAGTATATAATAAAAGGGAAACTCCCGAGGAAAGGGAAGCCAGATTAGCAAAAGAACAGGAGGAACGAGAGGATCATAGAGATCGAAAGAGAGATAAGCACTTAACGAAAATCCTGGCGGCAGTAGTGACAGAGAAAGGGCCAGGAAGAGAGGAGGAAAGGCGGAGGCGGCCGAAGTAGGTGGGTGACCATAGAAGGAATGGGGACATGGATTAAAGACTGCCCTAAACGTGTCTATGGACCAAGAACACCCTGCCCTCGGTGGACAGAAGGAGGAGGTGTCAGGGCTCTGAGCCCCCCTGAGCCCCGGCTAATCCCCTCTCTGTAGGGGCACCCCACCACCTTCCTGATGGACACAGGGGCTCAACATTCTGTTTTGACAAAGGCAAATGGGCCCCTGTCTTCTCGCACCTCCTGGGTCCAGGGGGCAACAGGAGGGAAACTGCACAAATGGACCAACCACCGGACAGTCAATCTTGGAAAAGAGCCAAGAACTTTTTGCCTTTGAGTGGAAAGATCCTGAGAAAGGAATCTCGGGCCAATTAACCTGGACCCGGCTTCCCCAAGGGTTCAAGAACTCTCCCACTCTCTTCGACGAGGCTCTCCACCAAGACCTGACTGACTTCCGAACCCAGCAACCAGGAGTGACCCTGCTCCAGTATGTGGATGACCTCCTCCTGGCTGCACCCACCAAGGAGGCTTGTATGCAAGGCACTAGGCACCTGCTCCAAACACTTGGAGAAAAAGGATATCGGGCTTCCACCAAGAAGGCACAAATTTGTCAGACAAAGGTAAACTATCTGGGGTATGTCCTAAGTGAAGGGAAAAGATGGCTCACCCCTGGGCGGATAGAGGCTGTGGCTCGCATTCCGCCACCTCGAACTCCCAGAGAGGTACGTGAGTTCCTGGGAACAGCCAGGTTCTGCCGCCTGTGGATACCCGGTTTTGCTGGAATCTCGGCTTCCCCATGCACCTGCCACCAAGGGGGAACACTCCCTTCACCTGGCTGGCCGAGCATCAATTAGCTTTCAAGACCCTAAAGAAAGCACTCCTCTCTGCCCCAGCTCTTGGGTTATCGTATACATCAAAGCCCTTTACCCTCTTTTTAGATGAAAGGCAAGGGATTGCCAAAGGGGTCCTAACCCAGAAATTAGGGCCCTGGAAAAGACCGTGTATGCACTCTATCTAAGAAACTGGACCCTGTAGCGGCTGGATGGCCCCCATGTCTCCGCATCATGGCGGCCACTGCTGTGCTAGTCAAAGACTCTGCCAAGCTAACCCTTGGACAGCCGCTTAACTGTCATTACCCCACATGCTCTCTAGGGAGGCCAGTAAAAGCGCAGCCCCCAGACCGATGGATTACCAACGACTGACCCACTACCAGGCTCCCTCCCATTGACACGGACTACGTCCCATTTAATTCTCCGGGTCACCCTAAATCCCAAGCACTGCTACCGGTACCAGAAGACCAACCGAGCTCCCACAATTGTCGGCAGGTGTTGGCAGAGACCCACGGGACGCAGGAAGACCTTAAGGATCAAGAACTCCCAGACACGGACCACACTTGGTACACAGACGGTAGCAGCTATCTCAACTCAGGTACTCGGAGGGCGGGAGCGGCGGTAGTGGATGGCAACACCACCATATGGGCACAAGCACTACCCCCTGGCATGTCTGCGCAAAAGGCTGAATTAATAGCATTGACAAAGGCCCTAGAGCTGTCAAAAGGGAAAAAGGCTAATATTTATACAGACAGTCGATATGCTTTTGCAACAGCCCACACCCATGGAAGTATTTATGAGAGACAGGGTCTTCTAACCTCAGAAGGAAAAGAGATCAAGAACAAGGCCGAAATAGTTGCCTTATTAAAAGCCCTCTTCCTTCCTCGGGAAGTGGCCATAATCCACTGTCCCGGACATCAAAAAGGGCATGATCCAGTCGCAGTGGGAAACAGGCAGGCAGACCAAGCGGCCAAGCAAGCCGCGGCAGAGGCACTAACTCTAGTCTCCGAAACCGACAAAGCCGGTCAGATAGCCATTAGGTACACCTACACCTCAGAGGACCAGGAAGAAGCGAGAGCCATGGGAGCCACGGAGAACAAAGACACTAAAAATTGGGAAAAAGAAAGGAAGACGGTCCTCCCTCAAAAAGAGGCCATGGCTATGATCCAACAAATGCACGCCTTGACACATTTAGGCAGCCGAAAGCTGAGATTGTTAATTGAAAAAACTGACTTTCTAATCCCTAGAGCCGGCGCTCTGATAGAACAGGTGACGTCTGCCTGTAAGGTCTGCCAACAAGTAAACGCTGGAGCTACTCGAGTGCCAGCAGGGATACGAGCCCGTAGCAGTCGCCCAGGGGCTTATTGGGAAATAGACTTCACTGAAGTAAAACCTCACTATGCGGGTATAAGTATTTACTAGTGTTTGTAGATACCTTTTCAGGATGGGTAGAAGCCTACCCCACCCGACAAGAAACCGCACACGTAGTGACCAAGAAAATTCTAGAAGAAATTTTTCCTAGATTTGGACTTCCCAAGGTAATTGGGTCAGACAACGGCTGGCCTCAAGCCAGGTAAGTCAGGGCTGGGGCCAGGATACTGGGATTAATTGGAAATTGCATTGTGCTTATAGACCCCAGAGCTCAGGACAGGTAGAAAGGATGAATAGAACTTTAAAAGAGACCCTCACTAAATTGACCTTAGAGACTGGCCTAAAAGATTGGAGACGCCTCCTATCTCTAGCCCTCTTAAGAGCCCGAAATACACCTAACCGCTTTGGGCTCACTCCCTATGAAATCCTCTACGGAGGACCTCCCCCTTTGTCAACCCTGCTTGACTCCTTCTCCCCTTCCAACCCTAAGACTGACCTGCAGGCTCGGCTGAAAGGACTACAGGCAGTACAGGCCCAAATCTGGGCCCCCTTGGCAGAACTGTACCGGCCGGGACATCCACAAACCAGCCACCCCTTCCAGGTGGGAGACTCCGTCTATGTCAGACGGCACCGTTCACAGGGACTGGAACCCCGATGGAAAGGACCCTACGTCGTTCTCCTGACCACACCCACGGCCATAAAGGTCGACGGAATCGCTGCTTGGGTCCACGCATCCCACGCCAAGGCCGCCCCAGAGACGCCCGAACCACCGCCGCCTGGGTCATGGAGACTCCGTCGCTCCGAAGACCCGCTCAAGATAAGACTCTCTCGCACCTAACCCCTTGCTTACTACTGGTCCTCCTTCCCTGCATCGCTTGTAGCAATCCCCATCAACCATATCAATTAACCTGGAAAGTAACTAATTTTGAAACTCATGAAGTCCTAAATGAGACTTCGCAAATTGCTCCTATAGGCACTTGGTTCCCTGACCTCTATTTCAACTTAGATAAAATAGCAATGGTAGATGACATGGAAGGGGGAGAATGGAGAAAACAGGCAAGAAGGGTGTCCATAAGCCGGAACGGGTTCTATGCCTGTCCCGGATTCCGGACAGGGCCAATGAAAAAAACCTGCGGAGAAATAACCTCTCTATACTGCTATAGTTGGTCCTGTGTAACCACTAATGATGGAGAATGGAAATGGGCCACGAAACCTTGGTACATAACCATGTCCTATGTCCAGCCCTGTACCAGAACTCAGTATTCGGCTAATTGCAATTTAATCCGCATCAAATTTGAAGATGCAGCAAGGTCTGACCCCCGCTGGACATCAGGGCTAATATGGGGCCTATATTTATACCAAAGGCCACTGTTTGGACTCCCTATCCAACTTAAACTAACAGTTAGCCCAGTCACACCTCCTGTCGCAGTAGGGCCAAACCAGGTTATATCAGAGGTGAAGCCTCCCCAGCCGAGAGCCCCGACTGCCACACCACCGCCCCTAAGATCCACCTCCCCCAGACATCCACCCTCGCTCCTAAAGGACACCCGCTTGCCCCCCGCCCCGGAATTGGATAATAGGCTCTTTAACCTCGTTAACGGCGCCTATCTCGCCTTGAATCAGACAAGGCCAGAATCCACCTCCTCTTGCTGGCTATGCCTAGCGACGGGCCCCCCTTATTATGAAGGCATTGCCTCTGCTAATAACTTCACTAATTCCACTAATCCTACTGAATGTGCATGGGAACAGCACAAGAAACTCACCCTAGCTGAAGTATCCGGGTCAGGAACCTGTGTAGGCCAAGTGCCCACTAGTCACCAGCATCTCTGTAATGTAACCCTGACAGTACCTAGCACAAATCACTATTTAGTCCCCTCCGGGGCAGACTGGTGGGCCTGCAACACCGGACTTACCCCCTGTGTATCCACGGCTGTCTTCAACAGCAGCACAGATTACTGTGTGTTGGTGCAGCTTGTTCCCCGAGTATATTATCACACTGGGGACTCCTTTGAACTCCAGTATGAGCAGAAAGCTCTTACTAGAACTAGGAGAGAGCCCGTTTCTCTCACCCTCGCCGTCATGCTAGGATTAGGAGTGGCAACCGGGGTTGGGACGGGGACAGCAGCATTAGTGCATGGCAATTACCATCTGCAACAACTCAGGGTAGCTATAGATGAGGATCTTAGGGCCATAGAACACTCTATTACGAAGCTTGAAGAGTCTCTAACTTCCCTGTCTGAAGTTGTACTGCAAAACCGGCGAGGACTAGAAATTGTTTTTCTGAAAGAAGGCGGGCTCTGTGCGGCCCTCAAAGAACAGTGTTGCTTTTACGCTGATCATTCAGGAATAGTTAAAGACTCTATGGCAAAGCTCAGAGAAAGATTAGACAAACGACAAAAAGAAAGAGAGTCTCAACAAAGTTGGTTTGAAAGTTGGTACAACCAGTCCCCTTGGTTTAGTACCTTAATCTCCACCATCTTAGGTCCCCTGATCTTACTCATGCTCATCCTGACTTTCGGACCGTGCATACTCAACCGCCTGCTCACCCTAATCAGAGACAGATTAAATATAGTACATGCTATGGTCCTGACCCAACAATACCGGGCACTCAGAACTGAAGAAGAGGCTCAAGATTGAGCCTCTGGGTCACAGAAAGAGGAGGGAATGAAAATAGGCCATGAGTGACTAAGAAAAACACCCAATGTTTCTAGAATTCGAATTCAAACAGAAAAACAATTCCAGGAAAAAAAAAACAAAAAAACAACCCCCCCCCCCCCCCCCGCATACGAACCCTGACCAATCAGAGTGAGACACCTTGCTCAGGCCATGACTAGCCCCAATCATCTCGCGCCTCAAGCTTTGTTTGAATTTCGCGCCTAAAGCTTTGTCTGGGTTTCACGCCTCAGGAGTTGCCTTTATAAGCGGCCTGTAACCAGCACTCGGGGTCCCTTGGCCATCCTGATGCACGGGGGACCCTAGTGCGCTAGAAATAAAAGCGTCTCTCCGCTGTGATCTCGCAGTTGAGTGGTCTCTCGCGGCGACCCCTGCCCAAAGTGGAACTTTAACTTAGGTTCCAACACAACGGTGCAGGCAGAAGAAGGTGGGGTAACTTTGCTTGCTGAGTCTTCCGGCTCTCTTTCTTCTTCCCATGCTGGATGCTTGCTTCTGCTCCTCCTGTCCTTGGACATCATACTCCAGGTTCTTCACACTTTGAACTCTGGGACTTGCACCAGCGGCTTCTTGGGGGATCTATCAGCTTCCTTGGTTTTGAGGCTTTCAAACTTGGACTAAGCCACTGCTGGTTTCTCTCTTCTGCAGCTTGCAGATAGCCTATCATGGGACTTTACCTTGTGATTGTGTGAGCCAATTTTCCCTAATAAACTTCCTTTTATATCTATATCTATATATATAATTGGTTCTGTCCTTCTGGAGAACCCTAATATCACTGCCACGTTGTACTGAGACAGGGTCTTACTCTGTTGCCCAGGCCAGAGTATAGTGGCACAACCATGGCTCACTGCAGCCTCAACTTCCCGGGCTCAAGACATCCTCCCACTTTAGCCTCCTGAGTAGCTGAACCTACAGTTGCATGTCACCACACCCAGCTAATTAAAAAAATTTTTTTTTACATAGACAGGGTCTCACTATGTTGCCCAGGCTGGGCCTGAACTTCTAGGCTCCAATGCTCCTCCCACCTTAGCCTCCCCAAAGTGCTGGGATTATAGGAATGAGCTACCGCGCCTGGCCCAAGTTGAGTATTTTTAAAAGTGGAGTTAAAAGACTGTGAGAGAACAATCACCATGATTCAAAAATTTCTGGCTTCAAAAGATCACAATGCCAATAACCAGAATAAAGAAAACTGGAAAAAGGGAGCTGAAGAAAAATTGCATTCTATTTTGGACATGAACGTGAGTTACTAGTTATTCATCTGAGAGAAAAAACACCCCAAGAAGTTAAATTTGAAAGTCTGGGCCGGGTGTGGTGGCTCACACTTACAATCTCAGCACTTTGGGAGGCCGAGGCGGGTGGATCACCTGAGGTCAGGAGTTCAAGACCAGCCTGACCAACATGGAGAAACCCCAACTACTAAAAATAAAAAATTAGCCAGACGTGGTGGTGCATGCCTATAATCCCAGCCACTGGGGAGGCTGAGGCAGAATCACTTGAACCCTGGAGGCGGAGGTTGTAGTGAGCTGAGATCGTGCCATTGTACTCCAGCCTGGACAACAAGAGCGAAACTCTTGTCTCCAAAAAAAAAAAAAAAAAGTCTGAGGCTACAGAGAGAGATAAGGAATACAGGGAAGAAATCTGGGAGAGTTACAGGTATAACTAGAAGCCATGGCAGAGTTACAGGTATAACTAGAAGCCAAGGGAACGGATAGACCGTAACTCAGGGAATATGCAGAATGAGAAAAGGACTTTGCACAGAATGATGGGCAACTGGTAACATTTAAGAGTAGACAATGAAGCAATTGAGGAAGAGTGAGGAAGCAAAGAATGTAAACAACCCAAGGTCAGATAGGAGCTTATTTTGTTTAACATATATCCCCAAAGCTTATAATCAAATGTGATTCACAAAAGATCCTCAACAAATATTACTGAGAGTAGTACACGTTTGCCATTTTGGGTGGTCAACATACAAATACTTTCCCATTTCAGGGTAAATCTAAAAAGAGTCAGGCTGCTAATTAGATAGTTACCAAAGCAAATGGTGGGAATGCAAACATACCATCTCCAATTGAAAATACTATCCAGGGCAGGGTGCGGTGGCTCATGCCTGTAATCCCAGCACTTTGGGAGGCCGAGGCGGGCAGATCACCTGAGGTCAGGATTCCGAGACCAGCCTGGACAACATGGTGAAACCCCATCTCTACTAAAAATACAAAAAAAAAAAAAAAATTAACCAGGCGTGGTGGCAGGCGCCTGTAATCACAGCTACTCGGGTGGCTGAGGCAGGAGAATCGCTTGAACCCAGGAGATGGAGGTTTCAGTGAGCCGAGACCGCACCATTTCACTCCAGCCTGGGCAACTGAGCAAGACTTCGTCTCAAATGAAGAAAAAAAAAAAAAAAAGAAAGAAAGGAAAGGAAAAAGGAAAGGAAAGAAAAGGAAGGAAGGAAATACTATTCAACTGTTAAGAAATGATTGTTTTGTGTATCACTAAGAAAGAAAAATATCCTGCCAATTGACCTAATGCTGTCTTATGAGTTCTATTTTCCCTCAATAAAGAACTCTTCCTAACTTTACACAAAGATTTACCATATAAAAAATAGATCAATAGCCAGCACCACTATTCAAGGGCTTGGGAATGTTTGATATACTAGCACAGGATCCCATGTAACATTCTATCAAACCAGGGGACCAACTTTAAAGCAAAAGAGGCGTTGGGACAGGCCCATAACCATAGGATTCACAGATAATATATACCGCATCACTCAGAAACTGCCAACCTGTGAGAACATTGGAACTGTCTGCAGAAAAAAAAGTTCAAGGGCCAGTTTGGAGGCAACTCTTTATGAAGATAGGGCATTATCCAACACGACACAGTAATTCTTCAAATCAAATATCCATATATGGTGCATGAGTCTGGGAATCCAGGAAAGCAAGCAATACAGGCCCACCTACCATCACTCTCAATGACCCACTTGGGAAATCTATGCTTCCCATCCCTTCTTGTCCACCAACTTTACGTTCTATAGGTTTTGAGGTCTTGGTTCCCAAAGAGAAAACAGTTCCACTAGAGAAAATAGCAAGAGTCCTGCTGAATTACAGATGTTTCCCCACTTACAACAGGGTTAACATCCTGATAAACCTATTGTAAGTCCAAAATATCTTAAGTCAAAAATGTAATTAATACCTACGATAAACCATTACAAAGTTGAAAAATCATAAAATCATACGTTGAACCACAGGACCATCTGTATAAGCTTCTGTTGTTGCCTGGGCACTTCTGGCTCCTTGAGACAAGGGGCTGGCAGGAAAAAGAGTCACCATTCCAGTAGGGATGTGTCACCCTAATCTCTGAATTCACTAGACCACATGGTATATAACATGATCTTCAAATATCTGCCAATAATTGGTATATGAATTTTCTACCAAAGCCTCAGTTCTCCCAAATCCTATACATTTAGGTTTGAAAAGAAGGCATAATAAAAAAAATAACTTCATTTAGTAAGCACTTATTAAACCCTAGCTGCATTCTATGCAACACACACACACACACACACACACACACTTTTTAAATAAAATGTGATGTTAACACAAAGCCAGGAATAAAGGTAAGAAACAATGGAAAATGTGGTAAACATTTTAGAAATACATCTACTTTTTAAACTACCTATATTAAAATCTTAAAGACAAATCTCTAAAAATAGGATATTCACATTGCTTCCACTTTGATAAAAGTATATATATAACCAAATTATTTTTAAGAAAAAAACTTAACCTTTGAATTTCCTCTGGAAAAGTTGCACTGAACATAAGGGTTTGGCGCTGTTCCTTTGATGGCATTCCTGGGCAAGAAATTAACTTCTTCATTTCTGGACCAAAACCCATATCCAACATGCGATCAGCTTCATCCAAAACTAAATATTTGATCTGTTTGAGACCAATCTTTAAGGATATTTTCAAAGGTAAAAGAGAAAATGCATATTAGTTTATGTTAAACTATTCTCCACAATTCCAACTGTTAAAATACTGTGAAGAACAAAGACTAGAAATCGGTGTATAAAATGAGAATTGTTATGCTTAGATATTACTGTATATTTCAGTTCAATTTTCTGTTATAAAGCATTTTTAAAATTAAGTCTAAAAGAAACCAAACATCTAGATCAACACTGTGCAATAAAACTTTCTACAATTACTTAAAAGTTCTATTAACTGCACCTTTTTTTTTTTTTTTGAGACAGAGTCTTGCTCTGTTGCCCAGGCTGGAGTGCAGTGGCACAAGCTCAGCTCACTGCAACCTCTGCCTCCTGGGTTCAAGTAATTCTCCTGCCTCAGCCTCCCACCATGCCCGGCTAATTTTTTTTGTTTGTATTTTTAGTAGAGACAGGGTTTCACCGTGTTAACCAAGATGGTCTCTATCTCCCGACCTCGTGATATTCCCGTCTCAGTTTCCCAAAGTGCTGGGATTACAGGCGTGAGCCACCGCACCCGGCCTATCTGCACTGTTTAACATGTCAGTCATTAGCCAAAAGTAGCTAGCTATTAAGCACTTGAAACCTGGCTACTGTGACTGTGGAACTGAATTTTTAATTTTATCATTCTTAAATTGTTACATGTGGCTAGTGGTTACTGTATTGGACAATACAGATCTGGATTACAGTATCTCATAAAGTTAGACTCTAATGTAAGAAAGAAAATATCCTAACAGCATGACATATTCAAATATCTTCTAACTGGTAAAATTTTTTCTAACCTCTTTAAATCCTTAGTAAATTATCCATCCTCTAATCACTCGGGAACAATCAGGAACCTCTTACCTTCACATGAACATCTTTTACTATAGACAGAAGAACACACTTGCAAAGTGATTTTGGTACCACTATGAAGACGTTAGCAAGAAAGTAAGGTAGACATCTCTGGGTCCTTTTAATAAGTATACTAAGAAATGTGTGTTTATGCAGAAATAACATTTTTTTGAGTAACCTAGAGGGATTAAAAAGACTCTTAACGCGGCCGGGCACAGTGGCTCATGCCTGCAATCCCAGCACTTTGGGAGGCTGAGGCAGGTGGATCACAAGGTCAGGAGATCGAGACCATCCTGGCTAACATGGTGAAACCCCGTCTCTACTAAAAATACAAAAAAAATTAGCCAGGCATGGTGGCAGGCACCTGTAGTCCCAGTTACTCCGGAGGCTGAGGCAGGAGAATGGCGTGAACCCGGGAGGTAGAACTTGCAGTGAGCTGAGATCGCGCCACTGCACTCCAGCCTGGGTGACTGAGCAAGACTCTGTCTCAGAGAAAAAAAAAAAAAAGAAAAGACTCTTAACTCAGAAGGACCCTTTAAAGAGTTTTTAAAAAGTGTATCTGGTTCATTACGGTGAACTGAAAGTACTGATTTAGAGATGTAAAAATATGGTATATGAATTCCTAAATAAGTACATGGCCCTAAAATCTTTTTAAAGATTTAGAAAATTAACAATCCTGGTTAATATCATTCCCATGCTTACACAGGAGACAGAATTATTGATGCCACAAAGGGTTTCTTACAGGAGAAAAACTATTTCCCCAAGACATGTATGAAACCAGATAAAAAGTTATTAACTACATTTTTCCCCCAGCGTAGTGGGACATAGAATATGGATTCTGGAACCAGACCCAGATTCTAACATTAGCTCTATACTTACTAGAGCTAACTGAGGGATTTTAAAAATAAATTACATAATCTCAATGAGTTTGTTTTCCCGAGTATAAATTAGAAAACACTATTCCCTGTTGCGATTATCTTGAGAATTATATAAGAATGCATTCAACAAATGTGATGGAGACTAACGCATAAATGGTGCTCTAGTAAATACATCTGTCTTTACCTCATTCTTTCCTTTTCCCATACCAAAAAAAAAGGATCAATCTCACAACTTCATTATTCCTATATGGCGTACCTTTTCTTTGCCTATGATATCCATCAGTCTTCCAGGAGTAGCACATAATATATTACAGCCTTGTACTATTTGTCGAATTGAATGCCCCAGCTGGGTTCCCCCGTATATAACAACAGCTCTTACACAAGTCCTATTAACAAGAAAACTAAATGTTACTTTCTAGTTATTTAAAAATTAGGCATCTGTTTCCAACAAGATATAAAACAAAGTCCAAAAAGAAAAAACGTTCAACTATCTTAAAAAAATATTAAATTATGGCTGGGTGCAGTGACTCATGCCTGTAATCCCAGCACTTTGGGAGGCCAAGGCAGGCAGATCACCTGAGGTCAGGAGTTTGAGACCAGCCTGGCCAACATGGTGAAATCCAGTCTCTACTAAAAATGCAAAAAATTGGCCAAGCATGGTAGCATGTGCCTGTAATCCCAGCTACTCAGTGGCTGAGGCAGGAGAATCGCTTGAACCCAGGATGCAGAGGTTGCAGTGAGCCAAGATCCCGCCACTCTACTCCAGCCTGGGCAATACAGCGAGTCTCCACCTAAAAAAAACAAACAAAAAAATGTGATATTTTACTTGATTTTTTAAAAATTACAATACTTTTGGGGGAACAGGTGGTACTTCATTACATGAGTAAGTTATTTAGTTATTTAGTGGTGATTTCCGAGACCTTTTACTTGATTTAAAAGCCTGAAAGCAACATGGTACACGAGGATTAGCAAGATATAAACACTGAAATAAGCAATCCACATGTTTTTCCAAAAGATCTATCAGGTTTGATATTAAAGTGATTTTGACAAGCATGGAAAAAAAATAAAATCACCTGTGGTGGTTTTAACATACATATACAAATTATTCAATATATTCCTTCCTTCAAATATGGATTCTACCTTTCCCCTTCAGTGTGGGCAAGGCTAGCCTCATGAGTGTGCAACCTGTCCAGTCACACAGAGTTCCAAGTTTAGAAGAACCCTGTGCTTCATTTAACGCTCTGCTGTCGCTGCCCTGAAATCTGTAATAATTTTTTTTTTTTTTTTTTTTTTTGAGACGGAGTCTCGCTCTGCTGCCCAGGCTGGAGTGCAGTGGCCGGATCTCAGCTCACTGCAAGCTCCGCCTCCCGGGTTCACGCCATTCTCCTGTCTCAGCCTCCCGAGTAGTTGGGACTACAGGCGCCCGCCACCGCGCCCGGCTAGTTTTTTGTATTTTTAGTAGAGACGGGGTTTCACCGTGTTAGCCAGGATGGTCTCGATCTCCTGACCTCGTGATCCGCCCGTCTCGGCCTCCCAAAGTGCTGGGATTACAGGCTTGAGCCACCGCGCCCGGCCAAAATCTGTAATAATTTTACAACAAAGGACCTGCACTTTCAATTTTGCACTAGTTCCAATTATAATAACCACTCTGAGTGGGGTCAAACTTAGTGACTTGCTTCTTACAATGTGGCAGAATGACAATGTGTGACTTCTGGGACTATTTCATAAAAGCTATTACAGCCACCTCTTTGTTCTTACTGATCACTCAATCTAGGGGAAGTCAGTGCCATTTAATCATGCATCACTATGGAGAGATCCAGTGAAGCCCTCAGATGACTGGCTTGACATCTTGTCTGGTTGACAATCTTGTCAACCAGGATTGGTTGACATCTTGTCTACAATCTCATAAGAAACTCTTAATGCAGAAGGGTTGTTCCGCAATTCCTAAGCCCCCTAAATGGTGAGACAGTAAATGTTTATTGTTGAAAGCAACTATGTTTTAAGGGAGTTTGTCAGACAGCAATAACTAGATGTTGGCAAAAGATATACTGAAATTGGACTTCTGATACACTGCAGGCACAAATACACATTAATTGCAAGCTTTAAAATAAGTTCCTGCTCTTTAACATTAAAACTGATAAAACTCTATTCTAAGAAAATACTTAAAATAAGGCCGGGCGCGGTGGCTCAAGCCTGTAATCCCAGCACTTTGGGAGGCCGAGACGGGCGGATCACGAGGTCAGGAGATCGAGACCATCCTGGCGAACACGGTGAAACCCCGTCTCTACTAAAAAAATACAAAAAACTAGCCGGGCGAGGTGGCGGGCGCCTGTAGTCCCAGCTACTTGGGAGGCTGAGGCAGGAGAATGGCGTAAACCCGGGAGCGGAGCTTGCAGTGAGCTGAGATTCGGCCACTGTACTCCAGCCCCGGCGACAGAGCAAGACTCAGTCTCAAGAAAAAAAAAAAAAAAAAGAAAATACTTAAAATAGAAAACTTTTTCTTTTTTTTTTTTTTTTTTTAAGTCAAGGTCTGTCATCTAGGCTGGAGGGCAATGGCGCAATCACAGCTCACTGTAGCCTCGACCTCCCAGGCTCGGGTAATTCTCCCATCTCTCAGGCTCCCAAGTAGCTGGGACTACAGGGGTGCACCACTACACCTGGCTAATTTTTGTATTTTGGCCTCCCAAAGTGCTAGGATTACAGGTGTAAGCCATCATATCTAGCCAAAACAGAAAAACTATGTAGCAAGATATACATTGCAATTCTGTTTACAATAGCCCCAAGTTAGAAAGAACCTAAATATCCCAGAATAGAGAAATAAAATGTATGCACATGGGCAATTTAAAAGTCATTAAAAATCAGTTCTTATTATGCAATAAGCATTTTCTGTATTATAAAGTTTTACGTAAAAGAATAGGAAATTATTAGAATACCCTGAGTTCATTTTTAAATATACATTAAAAACTACCAAGAAATAATACCAGTATGTTCACTATTTTCTACTTCTAGTATTATCTGTTTTTTAAATTAAAATTTTACTTTTTTAGAGACAGCGTCTTGGTGAGTGTGGTGGTGCAGTCACAGTTCACTGCAGCCTCAAACTCCTGGACTCAAACAATCCTCCTGCCTCAACCTCCTAAGCTCCTAGGACAACAGGTGTGCATTACCACATGCTGGCTAGTTATTTTATTTTTTGTAGAGACGGGGTCTCACCATGTTACCCTGGCTGGTCTCGATCTCCTGGCCTCAAGCAGTCCTCCTGCCTGGGCCTCACAAAGCACTGGGATTATAGTCATGAGCCACCAAATCCAACCTATTAACCTAATTTTTAAAAAGCATGTTTCTTTTTAAAAATAAAAAGGATTCCGTAAACAAGATAATAAAAAAGTATACTTTAAGTAATGCTAAAAATTACATGAGTGCATTATTACTGAGTTCTTCCAAAAGTGAGGGGAAAAAAATCTCTAAAGAAAAAACTATTTTGTGAGTAGCATTCTGATGTACTTACCCAAAAGAAAATTTTCTGGCTTCCAAATAAATCTGGTTGACCAATTCTCGAGTTGGTGCTACAATAATACACTCTGGTTCCTGCAACTCTTTAAAACGACTGGCCGTTATTCCATCATGCATCATATGAGCCAAAATTGGGAGGAGAAAAGCCGCCTAGAAGTTAAGTTGCCTACTTTACAAACTTATAGCACATCACTTTTATCCCTATGAAAAGCTAATCCTCATGTCCTTATAGCCTTTAGACTCTACTTTCATCCTACTGGGAAATTTGAGATGAAAAATGAAAACAAATTTCATTTCAATGTGTTCTTAACATTTAGGTCTTTATGCTCCTATTATACAATATAAAATTTGGTAAAACTAATCTACCCTATCAAATTTTTTCAGTGTATTTTTAAAAGCATACCCATGAATTCTAAACAGATCAACATTAGCCTATTTACAGAGGAAAATAATAAATGTAATTGCTGCAAATCATTACAGTGAACAATTACTCTAAGTTAGTCCTTTTGAGGTCATAAAATTGTCATTCAGAATGGATGACAAAAGTGGTCCACAGAGCAAAAACTTAGAAATCATCATTTGTATTACTGAACACATTACCCTTACTGAAGTTACATCTGGCAACAGAAATTTTGTGCTAGAGTTTTCTCATTTAAGCAAATAAGACACTTGCTAAACTTCACCTCCAATACCATATGTAACACTCTCATCAGCTGCTATATAATACCTATATTTCCTTACAATTCTACTATGAAGGCTTATTAAGACTAAAATAGTATGACCTCATGGACTCTATGATCATAGAAATAAGAGTCTCATCTCATGGAGTCGTAATTAACACACAAATTTCCCAGATTAGTCCTAAAACCAACCTGGTCTCATCAGACTTTTTTTATAATTAGCATAACCTGAGGTCACTGAATACTAAGGAATCATGCACAATGCATGTAACTGTTTCTCATTCTTTATCTTTTGACTTCAAGAGTGTACCAGCTATAATACAGAAATTACTTTCTCCCTCTCTCACTGTTTTATAATCTCTGCTTTGACTTTCAGACACTTTGTTTTAGATACTACCATGCTTCAGAAAGAGCTGCACACAGAAAAGATTAAACATCTATGGACTGCAACACTACCCTAGAAATAGTTCAGAATTCTTTCTTTAGAAGTACACAAATCCTAATAAAAATCAGAAGCAAAACCATCAATACTTATGACAGGTCACTGAAACCATCTACAAACCTTCTACTCAAAAGAAGAAACCAAGTTACTAAGGAAGAACCAAAGCTCAAAAAACCTAACAGTTTGGACATGTGGGGAAGACTTACAGTCTTCCCAGACCCTGTTTGAGCACAAGCCATCAAATCTCGTCCTGCAAGTATGATAGGAATACTGTATTTTTGCACAGGAGTAAGCTTAGTATAACCAGCTTTAGCAATGTTGTTATTCAGTGTCTGACAGAGATTAGCTTCTTCAAAAGTCTGAAAATTTAAAAAAAAAGCAGTGATTACATTCTATATATCATATGCAGATCATTTATAAGCATATTTCATTCAAGCTACTTTCCAAGTTCTGTTTAATTCTACTTTACATACTAAAGTGACTTTAGTAACATGCCCCCACTCAAATATTCAAAGCCTGTATATTATAATATGATTTGACAGAATCAGGAAGTATTCCCCACAAATGGTGGTTTTCAAACATTTTTCCTGTCCCCTTAAAACCTATGAGATATGAAGAATTCTGCTAGTAATGGCTTGTTCTAAGTATAATTATCAATAGGAGACAGAGGGCTCCCCCTCTCAGAAAAATCACTGCCCTAAGACACACTTTCTCATAATCTTGGGGAAACATCTTGAATCACTAGGAAAAGTATTATATTAAGGAAGTTTAAATAAAATTCTCATCCTGGTACAGGGAGTAGGGATGAAATCTATTACTCTCTTTTGACATAGCAATTAATTCTATTGTAGATGGTAAGACATCACTCTCAATTTCCAACCTAAGACCTTAGATACGAGAGGTGAAATTTGTGTGTTGATATCAGCTTTACAAACTATATAATGTATTTTAAAAGTAAAGTTTGCTACACAGCCAATACAGAAACAATTAATTCACTGACCAGAATTGCTGGTGGTGCATCATGTCCAGACACTTCCACAAGAATAGTGTCGTATTTGTCAAAGTTTATGCCTGTCTGATAATGTGCAAAGATGGAGTCCTCATCCTCAGGTGGAGGCGGCGGTATGTAGGTCACTTTTGGTCCTTGGAATTTAAATTAAAAACATAACGTACGTTACAGAGACTAAAAGAAAATATAAGAGAAAATAGACAAAAATTGACAAGATAAAATTTTAAATACTATGGAACTTCCCACTGCTTACCTTTAAAGTTTTCACTGCTCAAATTTTTAAAAGATAACTTTGTTTTTAAGTAAAATACTTAAGCATTTTTATTAGAACACAATATACTCCCATGTGAGTCACATAAACGTTAATATACCTTGAATATCATTACTTTCTCCTCCTTCTGCTTCTGACTTCCAAGAATCTTAAAGAGGATCAAATAAAAAAGATATACATGTTTTTTTAAAATTGAAGGGTAAAAGAACTCTCACTACAAAAATTAAATACCTTGTTTCAGGAAAACTTACTCTTTCCAGAGCCTGTTATTACTTCTTCATTTAAACCTTTGTAACCACCTGTTAAACAAATTCATAAGTGACAATTGGTCAAGATGCAAGGTTGTGCACATCTTTATTTTCGTTGCTTGTCTTCAAAGAGAACAAGTTCTAAAAAACTTTAAATTCCCTTCTTATAAATACTTGAGACAATTAAATAGAATCTTGTACCTTTTTAGTTTCTGTAGTATTCAAAATGATTTTATGTAGATGAGACTATTACATATCACTACATTTTGTTTAAGCTGTTATATTTCTTTCCTAATCAGCAAAGGAATGTATTTTCTAAAAGAACCTGTGTTGGGGTGTGTCCCCAAGACCATCCCCAGTTCAATAATTGCTAGGAGGACTCACCAGACTCAATACAGTCATACTTATCATTTATTAGTGAAAAAATAGGGAGTACAATCAGCAGAAAAAAAAGGTGCATAGACCCAGAGAAAACCAGGCACAAGTTTCCAAGTGTCTTCTACTGCAGTTACACAGGATGTGCTTAGCTCTCCCAGCAATGAGCTGTGACAACACATGTAAACTCTATCAGAGAAGAGTATTAGAGACTCAGAAGCTCATTAGAGACTTAGTACCCAGGGTTTTTATTAGGGGCTAATAATGTACTCACCTTCTGCCTGGCACATACCAAATTCCAGACTCCCAGAAGGAAAGCAAATATTCAGTAAAAACCACAATGCACAAATGGTTTAGGCACAATGAGTTGCTCTTACCTATTAGGGTATTGGGAACCCATCCCAAATCCAAGTTTTCAGATGCTAGCTGTGATGGTTAATTTGTGGTGTCAGTTTGATCAGATTAAGGGATACCCAGGTAGCTGATAAAGCATTCTTTCTGGGTATGTCTGTGAAGGTGTTTTAGAAGAGACTGGCATTTGTATCAGTGGACAGAGTAAGATCGACCCTCATCCAACGTGGGCAGACACCATCCAATAGGCTGGGGGCCAGACAGAACAAAAAGGCAGAGGAAAGGCAAATTTTCTCTCTCTTCTGCAGCTGGGATACCCTTCTTCTCTTGCCCTTGGACATCAGAACTCCAGATTCTCTGGCCTTTGGACTCTAGGACTTATACCAGCAATCCCCCGCCTCCTGGCTCTGCCCCACCAAGAGGTTCTCAGGTCTTTGGCCTTGAACTGAGAGTTATACCATCAGCTTCCCTGGTTCTCATCATTCTCAGCAAACTATCACAAGGACAGAAAACCAAACACCGCATGTTCTCACTCATAAGTGGGAGGTGAACAATGAGAACACATGGACACGAGGAAGGGAATATCGCACACCAGGGTCTGTTGGAGGGTGGGGGACAGGGGCAGGGATAGCGTTAGGAGAAATACCTAATGTAAATGATGAGTTGATGGGTGCAGCACACCAACATGGCACATGTATACCTATGTGACAAACCTGCATGTTGTGCACATGTCCCCTAGAATTTAAAGAAAAAAAAAAAAAACTTTACTGCTTCCTTTGGACTTGAACTGAACAACACTACCGGTTTCCCTGGTTCTTAGCTTGCAGACAGCCTATCATAGGACTTTCTCAGCCTCCATAATCTCATGAGCCAATGCCTCTAATTAGTTCCTTCTCATCCATCCATCCATCCATTTCCTCCCTCCCTCCTTCCTTTTGGTCTGTCTCTATAGAGAACCCTAATATACACTAGCCAAGGAACAGCCTTTTAAGTAAGATTTTCAATTTCATTTACTGATGAATTTTTTATGAACAATCAGGCCCGTTAACTCCTTTCTATATACTACCTTTCTGATTTTTAGATAACGAGTAATCTGTTGTGCCACTTTTAGGTACTATGACTGCATTAGATTCAAGAGCTAATTAGATATAACACTTTTTCTACGTGAACTCTAATTTCCTTATCTTGTATGTCCACAGGTCTTGAAATCCTCCTTCATATAAGCTGCGAATATTTGTAGAAGATTTGGTTTAGCTAGTCTTTCATAAACTTTTTCTATATTGAAGAATCCAAGAATCAGCATGGGTTGGGGGAATGTCACTCTGAATACTCTCAGACTAATAATTATTACTGAGAATCTTCAAATACATCAAGCAAGCTTCACCAATTTACTAGTCTGGAGAGCATTTAAACTTTTATATGACACTGAAGTATTTATACTTTGAAAAAACTTTAAGGTCGGGTGCAGTGGCTCATGCCTGTAATCCTGGCACTTTGGGAGGCCGAGGCGGGCAGATCACCTGAGGTCAGGAGTTTGAGGCCAGCCTGGCAAAGGTGAAAGCCCATCTCTACTAAAAATACAAAAATTAGCCAGGTGTGGTGGCAGATGTCTGTAATCTAGCTACTAGGGAGGCTGAGGCAGGAGAATGGCTTGAACCCGGAAGGCGGAGGTTGCAGTGAGCCGAGATCGTGCCACTGCACTCCAGCCTGGGTGACAGAGTGAGACTCTGTCTCAAAAAACAAAAAAAAAAAAGATAAAAGAAAAAACTTTAAGAGTAAAAAATTATATATTGAGCTAACTTTATCCTTCAGATCAAATCACATAAGTATTCCGTAAGAAAAAGCATATGGTTTTTGTCAGGCCTCTGAGCCCAAGCCAAGCCATCACATCCCCTGTGACAGGCCCAGGTGGCCTGAAGTAACTAAGAATCACAAAAGAAGTGCAAATGCCCTGCCTCGCCTTAATGGATGATATTCCACCACAAAAGAAGTGAAAATGGCCGGTCCTTGCCTTAAGCGATGATATTATCTTGTGAAATTCCTTTTCCTGGCTCATCCTGGCTCAAAAAGCTCCCCCACTGAGCACCTTGTGACCCCCACTCCTGCCCGCCAGAGAACCCCCCCTTGACTGTAATTTTCCTTTACCTACCCAAATCCTATAAAATGGCCCCACCCTTATCTCACTTCGCTGACTCTCTTTTCAGACTCAGCCCGCCTGCACCCAGGTGAAATAAACAGCCATGTTGCTCACACAAAGCCTGTTTGGTGGTCTCTTCACATGGACGTGCATGACAGTTTTAATAAGGATTTGTACATATTATAACTCAGTCTTTAACTTCCACACAGCATCCCATTTCGTGATTATTATTTTATTAAACAGTTGTTTTTTATTTTGAGATGGAGTCTCGCTCTGTCACCAGGCTAGAGTGCAGTGGTGTCATCTTAGCTTACTGCAACCTCCACCTCCCAGGTTCAAGCAATTGTCCTGCCTTAGCCTCCTGAGTAGCTGGGACTACAGGCGTGCGCCACCATACCCAGCTAAGTTTTGTATTTTTAGTAGAGATGGGGGTTTCACCATGTTGGCCAGGATGGTCTCGATATCTTGACCTTCTGATCCACCCACCTAAGACCTCCCAAAGTGCTAGAATTACAGTCATGAGCTACCGTACCCGGACTTAAACAGTGTTTTATTTATGAATTTCAGGTGATTTTCAGTTTTTACTTATTATAAATAACATTTCAGTGAACATCCTTGTACATGTATTTGCAAATACATCTATAGTATATAATTCCTATAATGGAATTGCTGGATCAGAGAGGCAATAACCTGGAGAGTATTAAAGAACTATCTAAAACAGGCTGTGTAAATTTATGCTCCTCACAGTGTACAAAAGCAGTAAGTTACCTTTAACTTCAAAAATTAGTTTCCAACCAGTGAAGTACAGAAAAAAATGAAATTTGGAATACAATGATTTTAACTTCTTTCAGGTAAACAAAATAAGAGCTTACCTCGTTCACTTCCACTGCCACTTCTGCTTTGAGAAGTATCACCATTACCTGTAAGGCATTGTTTTGCAAAATATTTAGATAACACACAGTTGCTACTCAAGCACACAAACCATGTGGTTATTTCTATTCAACGAAGTTATTACTTAGGAATTCCGGTCCTTTAACCCATCGATCTCTTAATTCTAGATTTAACTATTTTTTTTTTTTCTTTTTTTTTGAGGAGTGCAGTGGCACGATCTTGGCTCGCTGCAACCTCCGTCTCCCGGGTTCAACCAATTCTCGTGCCTCAGGCACCTGAGTAGCTGGAACTACAGGCACATACCACCATGCCCAGCTAATGTTTGTATTTTTAGTAGAGATGGGGTTTTGCCATGTTGGCCAGGCTGGTCTCGAACTCCTGGCCTCAAGAGATCCACCTGCCTCGGCCTCCCAAACTGCTGGGATTACAGGCATGAGCCACCAGGCCTGGCCTCTAGGTTTAAACGTTAACCTTAACCTCATTTGAACATTTTTCATCAACTGTGTTTTCATTTTCACCTCAAATCACACAAATCATTTTCCCCTAACTCAGAATCCTTTATTCCTCTAGTTAATAATTCACATCTCAAATTAACTGGTAGATAACACAGAATAATCCACATTGCACAAATTTTATAAGGGAGACAAAATTGTCCACATATTTTTACCTACAGATCTAAAAGCAGAGACAATCATAAGCCAAACTAATATACTTTAACATATATATTAGGTTTACTAATCCTAGTGCTAAAAACATATATCAATAATTAATATTCAGTAATAAGTTTTATTTCTCACCTGTGCCACTTAATGCTGGTCTTCTAGAACCAAAAAGGCCACCAGTGCGCTGCATACATTCGTCTGGGTCTAAGTCATTATCTTGATTTGCAGAAAGTAAAATTAGATTATATTACTTTGAAGAAGTTTTTTAATCGTTCACAGAAAAAAATCAAGTTATGCTATCAGAAGTTAAAAGATGCAGGGTAAAATAGAAAAATACTATTCTGGTTAAACTAAGTATTGCGCACAGGAATTCTCTACAAATAATGTCCTTCAAAGACAAACTACTTCCTCAAAATGTATTTAAAATATTTCATAAATTAGGGCCAGTATTATGCCAAAATATGATACAAGCAAGTTAAATCTCTAGAAACTGCCTGAGAAACTTCACATTGCATCATTTCACTACTTATTCTTCAAAGTAGCACCCCTTGCCCCCACTGTTGCCAAATCAAACCTTACCAGTCCTGCACAGTACCCTTCAAAATCCCTAAACTTCTGTCAAAGTGACAATTCTCTAATCTGCTACACATCTATTAAATCATTATTACAAATTTATGTTTGTAATCTGTCCTCCTCTGTTTAGAGGCACATACATTCCAGCAGTGACCTCTGAAGTCAGTACCTTATCTCTGAAAAATGATGGCTGGAAAAATTTAAGGTAGAAAGCCACATTAGTGAAAGAAGGTATGGGGGGAGGTAGAGCCACATAGAAAGTCACCTGTTTATAAGGTCAGCCATATTATCAAAGCTCTAAAACAATGAATAGTATGTAATATTAAAGAATTGAGTCACTCAAACTTATTTTTTAAATTCATGTATTTCAACCTAACCAATATGCAATTAAATCTGTCTAAAAAATAATGTTATAGATAATGTGGGTGATTAATGTGTATTAGTCACTAAGCTAAGCTATTCTCATATAATCCTCATAACAACCTTCTTTGATACGTATTCTTTTAAATCATTTTCTTTTTAACAGATGAAGCACATCATTTGCAAATCCACTACTAACTTGGACTTCCTAGACCAAATCCTCCACGGCAACCTCGGAAACTACCTCTTCCACCTCTTCTGGATGGCCCTGAAGCTTCTGAATTATTTCCATCTCGATAGCCTATAATATTAAAACACACACAAGAACAACACAAAACAACAACAAAGAAATCTTGGGGACATGGTCAAATTTAATTTAAGCCTTGAATAATTCAGTAACTTTAAACAAGTATTTTAAGGCATTGTTATCAAAAAGAAATGACATTTTGACCTATAAGTGTTCAACTTTACTAATATAAATAGATATGGCTACAATTTTTTAAAACCTCATTGCTTGCTTTGAGAATAGAATCTAAAAATCACCTAAAGGAAAAAGTGGCACTTGAATTAATACATTAAAAGTCACCAAAACTGCACCATTAACTGGATTTCCACAATACACAAAAGAATTAAATAAATCCTAGACTTCTACCTGCTCCATATAGAATATAGTAAACATCTTACTCAAAGCATAGACATGCAGACACATATAAAGTCTGATTTCCAGGTACAAACAATTTTTAATTGAATTGAATACCAAAAGATTAGTAGAAACAGTTCAAGTAAAATTTAATTGCACATAGGGCAGACTCATAGGGCAGAACCAGATTAATGCAAAACCAAAGTGCCAACTGGGCAGGAAATAGAGACTGTTCAGTTTGTAAACTTGCAACTATTTACACCTAAAGAGAATGATGAATAAAGAGAAATTCTATATATGCTATTTCTGAATATTAGAGTATACGTATTTTAAAACCTATTTAAAAATGAAACAAAACTCTTCAAAAAATTTATTTTCTGGAAACTTTTCTGTAAAGGTATAAGTTATTTTCATGAAAGTAAAAGAACATATAACACATATATAAATTAAAAATATAATAAAATGAAAGCTTATCTCCACTGCCCAGCTTAAGACTAAAATGTTTCCAATATATTTGCAGCCTGTGTTTTTCTTTTGCCCTCTGCTTCTCTTCTCCCTGAGCACTCCTTCCAACTAACATCCAACCAGCCAATATCCTGAATAGTTTTTCATTTCCTTGCTCTTAATTTCATCAGTTACGTATATAGCCTTAAGCAACATATTAGCATTATGTTAGAGTTTTATGTAATGGAACTAAAACATATTCTTCTTCCACATCTTTTTTTTTTTTGAGACTAAGTCTCACTCTGTCACCCAGGCTAGAGTGCAGTGGCGTGATCTTGGCTCACTGCAACCTCTGCCTCTAGAGTTTAAGCAATTCATCCTGTCTCGGCCTCCCGAGTAGCTGGGATTACAGGCGTGCATCACCATACCCAGCTAATTTTTGTATTTTTAGTAGAGATGGGGTTTCACCATGTTAGCCAGGATGGTGTCGATCTCTTGACCTCAGGTGATCTGCCCACCTCGGCCTCCCAAAGTGCTGGGATTACAGGCGTGAGCCACTGTGCCTGGCCCCACGTCTTTTTCCTTTTATCCAACTTTGTTGATGTATGAAACTACTTCATTCACTTTTACTGCTGAACACTCTATTGTATCTGTTTCTATTTCACTTACGTCTATTACCTTTTTTATTTCTGAGTTTTCTTCCTTCTCTTTTAACTACTTAGCTTGAACATTTAACTCATTCCTTTTTCTGAGAAAAGAAATATTTAAACTATTTTCAATCTAGTCGTCTTCTTACAAAGCTGTCCTACTAGATTTCCTCTATTAGCAAGTTTTACATTTTATCCTTTCTCTGATGCATTTAAGGCTATAAAATTTCCTCTAAGAGGCAGCTGCTTTAGCTATATCCTCAGAGTTTTCCTGTGTTCTGTTCTTACTGTTATTAAATTCTAAATATTTCAGGATTTCCATATGAACTGTTATTCATAAACTAAGAAATTCAGTTTCCAAATCATGAAGGTTAGACTTATTGATTTCTACTTTTATCTTAATAAGAGAACATGACTGATGATATATCCACAGCATATTTTTGGCCTTAAAAGATGATCAAATTGTACATATTTTCCATATATGCTGGAAAAATATGTGATTTATAGTTTTAGAGTATATGATTCCAAACAAATATTAAATCAAGCTGAGTAAGTGGCTTTCAGATCTTCTATATTCTTACTAATGTCTATTCTGCTGTCTCAACTTACTAGGATTTGCAAAATTTTCCTTATGTCTATTTTTCTTTGTCCATCTTAGTATATTGTTAGATTCGAACTATGTTCAGAACTGTAATGTCTTCCTGATAAATTTCTTTATCCTTAATAATTCTACCTTACAGTATACTTTGTCTCCTATTTCTATACCAGCTTTGAGTTATTGAACACTTTTTTCTTTTTACTGTATTATTTTTTTAAGTTTCAGGGTACATGTGCAGGATGTGCAGGTTTGTTACATAGGTAAACGTGTGCTATGGTAGTTTGCTGCACCTATCAACCCATCACCTAGGTATTAAGTCTAGCAGGCATTAGCTCTTTTCCCTAATGCTCTCTCCCTGCTGCCTGCCCTCCCCCGACACCTACAGCACCTGGTGGTATTCCCAGCAGTCCCCCATCCAAGTACTAACCAGGCCCAACCCTGCTTAGCTTCCAAGATCAGACGAGATCGGGCACGTTCAGGGTGGTACGGCCATAAACTATTTTTTAATTTTTAAAAAAAAGTTTTTTTTATAGAGACAAAATCTAGTTTCTCAGGCTGGCCTTGAATTCCTGGCCTCAAGAGATTCCTCCCATGTTGGCCTGCCAAAATGCTAGGATTACAGGCACGAGCCACCATGCCTGACCTCTTGACTTTCAACTCCATACCGAAACATGCTTACCTATATTATAATTACTGATATATGGATCTTTCATTTCTACCATCTTTGTGTTTTCTCTTTACTGAGTTTTTTCAATGCTTTTTGTTCTCCTTTCTGTTCTGTTTTCCCCAAATGGTAAGCTATGTATTTTATTTTTTACCTATTTTCACCATGGATATTTAGTAAATATTTAAACTATTTTCAATCTAGCTTCCTTCCTACAAAGCTCTGTCCTTCTATTAGATTTCCTGCATTAGCAAGTTACATATTTTATCTTATCCCTTCTCTGATTACTCTTCAATTATACTTAAGAAATATTTTTCCTTCCAACTGAGCTGGCAAGAATTTAAGTCTTTTCATTTGCTAGTATTTTAGTTCACTTTTATTTCTAGAACCCCTAAATTAATAGTCATTATTGCTAGTTTATTTAGTCAATACTTATTTAAGTTTACCAATAGGTTTATCTGTTTTACAATTTTTATCTTTTCTTCGATCATTATTGCTTCGTTTCCTATGCCTTTCTTCCTGCAATCAGTTGTCTTACTACTGTATACAATTTAATAGTTCTTACTCAACAGTCTGAGAGTATTAAACACCATTTTTATCTGAATGGCATTATTTCTCCCTGGCACCTAATTATCTGAATATACTTATTTGGGTTCAGAGCTATTCTCCTTCAGCATTCTGAATATACTATACTATTACATTCTGACATCTACCTTTACTGAAGAAAATTCTGTTGTGAATACAATGTTCTTCTAAAGGCGAATCTACCTTTTTTCTCTAGTAGTTTTATAGGTTTTAAAACTATAATTTCAATACATGCATAAGGATACAAATTTTTAAATTTAATTTGCTGAAGACTCTTGTGCCTCTCTAACTCTGGAAAAGTCTCATCTATTCTCTTTGAATATTCTTCTTTCCTCTCCTTCTCCCATTTTCTGGCCTCTCCTCAGGAGACAGTCATATGCTGGGCCATAGGTCTTATTCTATCTTCCATACCTTATTTATTAACTGCTCTCACTCGTGTTTTCCATTTCCAAGTTTAGAGAATTTTCACAGATCTATCTTTGGATTAATTCATTCTCTTCATCTGTGTTTAATCTTTACCTTTAATCACTCTGTTCTTTTCTGTAAATTTCTAAAAATTCAAATTGAGCCCTTTTCTTTTTTTTGTTTTGTTTTTTGAGACAGAGTCTCGTTCTGTCACCCAGGCTGGAGTGCAGTGGTGCAATCTCAGCTCACTGCAACCTCCACCTCCTGGGTTCAAGTGATTCTCCTGCCTCAGACTCTGAGTAGCCAATATCTTGAATAGTTTTTCATTTCCTTGCTCTTAATTTCATTGCCTGCACCACCACGCCCAATTAATTTTTGTATTTTTAGTAGAGACGGGGTTTTAACACATTGGCCAGGCTAGTCTCAAACTCCTGACCTCAGGTGATACACCTGCTTGGGCTTCCCAAAGTGCTGGGATTACAGGTGAGTCACTGCGCCCGGCCAACATTAACATATTTTCTTAAAGTAACATGAGTCCTTCCAGAAGGTATAGTCTGCATTTCATAAGGGACAGCTGACAATCTCTTATAACTCTTAAAGATGTTTGGTGACATCTTCACAAAGAAATTAGCTTATAAATCATCTAACCTTTGTATAAAAGAAAAGTGAACATCTTTTATTCACTTTTTAAAAAGTACTTACCAGATAGTTATTATATTTCTACATACTAACAAATAAAATGAAAACGTTAAAATGATATGTATCACTGACATCAGCAAAAATGGCCAAGTAAGGAACTCCAAATTCCACTACTCCAAAAAGGCAAGGAAAAAACTGGGCAAGAACTGTCAGAATTAACTTTTTCCAAACTCTAGAAATGAATCAAAGGCTTGAAGCAACCCAGGGAATATTTGTTCAGTCAAGGCTGACTGTTGGTAAGAACAGCAAATTCCGCAGCATTTTAACTTACCCAGTTCCATCTCTCGGCAACTCAACTTGTAAGTATATAACCAAAAGATTTGAAAACAGGGACTCAAACAGATAACTGTAGGTGAATGTTCATAGAGGACATAGAGGACTTACTCACAATAGACGGAAAGAAGAAACAATCCAAGTGTCCATCAATAGATGAATGGATAAATAAAATGTAGTAAATACATTATATTATTCAACCATTAAAAGAAATGTAGTTTTGATGCATGTTACATCATGGATGAACACTGAAAACAAGATGCTAAGTAAAATAGCCAAATACAACAGGACAAATAATGTATGATTCCACTTGTAATGAAATACCTAAAACAGACAAATTTCATAGAGAACATGGAATAGAGGTTACCAAAGACCAGGGTTAAGGGAGTATACAGGGAATTGTTCTCTAATGGCATACAAAGTTTCTGTTTGGGTGATGATAGTGATGACAGAATACTGTGCACTTAAAGGCAAAAATTATACACTTAAGAATAGTTTATATGGAAAATTTTATGTTATAGAGATCTTACCACAAAAAAAAGTTGAAAATATCCCAAGTTACATGAAAACTATTAATCTATAAATCCAAGGAACTCAACTCCAAGGAGGGTAAACCCAAAAAGATCCACATCTAGATACACTAATATAAAACATCAACAAATGGTGCTAGAACAATTGGGTAACCATATGCAAAAGAATTTGGACCCCCCACCCCACACCATCTATAAAAATGAACTCAAAATGCATCAAAGACTTAAGTGTAAGGACTAAAACTATAAAATTCTTAGAAGGAAACAAAGGAAAAAATCTGCCTGACTCTGGATTAGGCAATAGTTTTCTAGTTATAATACCTAAAGAACAAAAAAAGATAAACTGGGTTGGATAAAAATTTTAAATTTTAGTGTTTCAAAGGGTACCATCAAGAAAAGGAGGCCGGGTGCGGTGGCTCACGCCTGTAATCCCAGCACTTTGGGAGGCCGAGGTGGATGGATCACGAGGTCAGGAGTTCGAGGCCATCCTGGCTAAGACAGTGAAACCCCGTCTCTATTAAAAATACAAAAAATTAGCTGGGCATGGTGGCGGGCGCCTGTAGTCCCAGCTGCTGGGGAAGCTGAGGCAGGAGAATGGGGTGAACCCAGGGGGCGGAGCTTGCAGTGAGCCAAGATTGCGCCACTGTACTCCAGCCTGGGCGACACAGTGAGACTCTGTCTCAAAAAGAAAAAAGAAAAGGAAAAGACAACCCACAGGAGGTTATTAAACATTTGCAAGCCAGATGCAGTGATTCATGCCTGTAATCCTAGCACTTTGGAAGGCCAAGATGGGAGAACTGCTTGAGCTCAGGAGTTTGAGACAAGCCTGGACAACACAGTGAGACCCTATCCTACAAAAAATAAAAAAACTAGCTGGGCATGGTGGCACACGCCTATAGTCCCAGCTACTCAGGAAGCTGAGGTGGGAGGACTGCTTGAGACCAGGAGGTTGAGGCTGTCGTGAACCATGACTGTGCCACTGCACCCCAGAGTCTGGGTAACAGAGCGAGACTCTGTCTCAAAAAAAAAAAAAATAGACAAATTAAAAAAAATAAACACTTGCAAATCATGTAGCTGATGATACTCATATTGAGAATATATAAATAAACCTTAAAACATAAAAAGACAACCCAATTGTTGAAATGAATGAAGGATCTGAACAGACATTTCTCCAAAGATATACAAATGGTCAATAAGCACATGAAAAGCTGCTCAACATCACAGTCATCAAAAAACGCAATCAAAACAACAATAAGGGCTAGGCACTGTGGCACACGCACCTGTAATCCCAGCACTTTGGGAGGCTGAGGCAGGCAGATTGCTTGAACTCAGGAGTTCAAGATCAGCCTAGGCAATACAGTGGAACCCCATCTCTACAAAAAATACAAAAATTAGCCGAGTGTGGTAGTACATGCCTGTAGTCCCAGCTACACACGGGGTTGAGGTGGAAGGATTATTTGAGCCCAGGAGGTTGAGGCTGCAGTGAGCCAAGATCGTGACAGAGCCCTCCAGCCTGGGTGAGAGTGAGACCTTGTCTCAAAAAAACAAAAAACCCATAATGAGATACCACTTAACACTCAGTAGAATGGCTATATTTAAAAAAACACCAGTAACAACTAGTATTGGTGGATGTGGAGAAATCAGAACCCTTATAACACTGAGGGTGGGAATATAAAATGGTACAGCTGCTACAGAAAATAATTTCACAGTTCCTCAAAAAGTTCAACATTAAGAGTTTAGCATATGACACAGCAATTCCACTCCTAAGTATATACTCTAGAAAAATGAAAACATAGGTTCACACAAAAACTTGTACACAAATGAATATAGCAGCATTAGCCATGATAGCCCAAAAGTAGAAACAACTCATTCATCAGCTGAAGAATAAACAAATATGATGTAACCACACAATGGTAGAGCCCTCATGAATGGAATTAGTGTTCTTATAAAAGAAGCACCAGAGAGCTGCCTGGCCTTATCCACCATGTGAGAAAACAGAGAGAAGACATCATCTATGAACCAGAAAATGGGTCCTCACCAGACAATGAATCTGCTGGTGCCTTGATCTCGGACTTCTGACTCTCCAGAACTGTGAGAAACAAATTTCTGTTCTTTACAAGCTACCCAGTTTATAGCATTTTGTTATAGCAACCCAAATTAAGATAGTTTTTTCTTCTGGAAATTAAGCTGATTCTAAAAATCACACAGGAATGCAAAGGACTAAAAATAACAGGCAATCTTGAGGTTTTCATTTGTTTTGTGTTGCTCTAAAGGGATACCTGAGAGTGCATAATTAATTGGAAAAAAAAAAAAGTTTATTTGGCTCACAATTTGATATCTGAAAATGTTCAAGATTGGGCATCTGGTAAGAGCCCCAGGCTGCTTCCACCCATGGCTGAAGGTGAAAGGGAGCTGGTGTGTTCAGAGATCATATGATGCAGACGAAGTAGAGGGTACCAGGCCCTTTTTAACAACGAGCTCTCAAGGGAACTAACAGGGAACACATTCAACACCCCCGCAAGGAGAACAGGTCTATTCATGAGGGATCTGCGCCCCCATGACCCAAACGCCTCCCATTAGACCCTACCTCCCGCTCTGGGAATCAAATTTCAACATGAGAAGGACAAACATCCAAACCACAGCCCTTGAAAAACAAGCACTTGAATGACTTACAATGCCAGATATCAGGACCTATTATGAAATCACAGTAATTAGATTATGGGGCAATGGTACAAAAATAGAAAAACCGACCAATGGAATAAAACCTAGAGAAACAGATACACATATATAAGCCACCTAATTTAGGACAGAGACAGCCCTGTAGTGCAGAGTGGAAGGGACAGTCTTTTCAATAAGTGATACTAGGTCAACTGAACATCTATATGGAAAAAAATGTATATTGATTCCTACATTACATACAAAAATAAACTCCAGATTAATGCCAATTACTTATTTTTTTTAGACGGAGTCTCTCTCTGTCACCCAGGCTGGAGTGCAGTGGCACAATCTCAGCTCACTGCAACCTCTGCCTCCCGGGTTCAAGCGATTCTTCTGCCTCAGCCTCCTGAGTAGCTGGGACTACAGGAGTGCGCCCGGCTAATTTTTGTATTTTTAGTAGAGACGGGGTTTCACCATATTAGCCAGGCTGGTCTCAAACTCCTGACCTCAAGTGAACTGCCCGCCTCAGCTTTCCAAAGTACTGGCATTACAGGCATGAGCTAACACGCCTGGCCTATCTGTATGAACTATTCTTGCAACTTTTAAGTTTTAAATCATTTACAAATAAAAAGGTAAAAGTAAAGATACTCAATAGAAAAACAGGCAAATGACAAAAGATGTCCAGATGTCAAAATGGCCAATAGACATAAGAAGTGCTCCACATTCCATTAGTCCAAAAACATAGAAATGTAATACATAATGAGTACACCACCACACAACTAGGAGAAAGGTTAAAATGAGAGAAAAATAAAATACCAGGCATTGGTTAGAATGTGAAAGTGTATCTTAAACGCTGAAACATTTGACAATACTATTAAAGCCAAAAATATATATAGCCTATGACCTAGCAATTCTTCTTCTGAGTATGTACTAATGACACCCAAAAGAATACTAGAATGTTTACAGAAGCACTTTCATAATGGCCCCAAACTGGAGGTAATCCAAATACCTATCATTAATAGAACAACAGTAAAACAAAAGAATACTAAACAGTAATAATGATCTACAACTGCAACAAACACACTAAGAAGGTAAACATAAAACACTACATATGATATGATTCCATTTATATCAAGTATAAAAATAGACAAAATTATTGTTTGCTGTTAGAAGGCTTAATAGAGATTTTCGGGGTAATGAGTAATTAGTGAGTAAAAAATGAACATGAAAAGGGGCTTTTGAGGTGCTAGTAATTTGTATTTCATGACCTGAATGCTGGTGAACACACTGAACTCAAGTGAGTTCAGTTTGTGAAATATAATTGAGCTACACATTTACGGTATATGTACCTGTCTACATATTTTAATACAAACATATATACACACATGTATTTTCTGAGCGACCACTATACACAGTCTTCCTATCCTCAAATGTATACATCTACAGAGAATGGGAATCAGGGATACCCTGAAAAATAGCTGTGTCCTTGCTAATTATCCTACACTAATCTATAATCTAATTATCCTACACTTGCTACAGGACCAAGCACATAGAGCTGCAAATGGTTTCGACTGCCTCATTTAAATATGAATTAAATTGATTTAAAGTAAATGTTAATGTTAATAGTACAAAAGATATTCACTGCTCTGAAGAAAAAAATTTCAAATATGAGCTATGTTTTAGGAACATTAAGTGCCAAAAATTGCTTGTTAAAAAAAATATGGTAAAAGATGAGTCTTATTTTTTCTTAGCTTAACTTTCTCCCCACTACCACCCCTGTCCATAATTACCGTAAGAAGTAATTAAGGAGACAGTCTTCCCTCATTCTGAAATCCACAAGTCCTACCTTCACTAGGGAGGGCCTAATTCAGCCAACTACCTACCTAATGGGCAAAGGAAAAGAATGTCACCAAGGTGCAGCAAAAATTCATGTATGTGATTACTATAAAACCTCTTAACATAGATTTGCACATCCGTAGCAATTTTATAATAAGTTCACTATATTTTTCATATGTTTTGTTGTCATTGCTATTTTAACATGACTGCCCATACGTAATCAATAATTAAGCATGGTAATTTTTGATACTATCTCATCTCGAATTCAATAGAAGCTGAATTACCAGAGTATGGTGAAATACTGCTAGACTTGAACAAAAAATAATCTACAATTTCTTCCATCCTCAAATTTCCAATGACTCTATTCAGAGACAAAGACATCCCCAGTTCATCTAAACCGCGACTGACCAAGATTCACATTGTCCCTCTTCTGTAATTTATAGCACGTTCCTTCTGCAATTTATAGCACGATCATGGTGGGGGGAAACAACAGATCAGTGATATCAGCAAGTAAAACAAGGACAGGCACGGTGGCTCATGCCAGTAATCCCAGCACTTTGGAAGGCTGAGGCGGCAGCTCACCTGAGGTCAGGAGTTCAAGACCAGCCTGGCCAACATAGTGAAACCCCGTCTCTACTAAAAATACAAAACTTAGCCAGGCGTACTGGTACATGCCTGCAGTCTCAGCTATGAGGGAGGGTAAAGCCACAAGAATCACTTGAACCCAGTAGGTGGAGGTTGCAGTGAGCTAAGATCACACCACCGCACTCCAGCCTGGGTGACGGAGTGAGGCTCCATCTCAAAAAAAAATTAAATTAAATTAAAATTGTGCTCTCTATTCTGTTCCATTGGTCTAGGCATCTGGTTTTGGACCAGTACCATGCTATTTTGGTTACTGTAGCCTTGTAGTATACTTTGAGCTCAGGTAATGCGATGCTTTCCAGCTTTGTTATTTGTGCTTGGGATTGCCTTGCCTATTCATGCTCTTTTTTGGTTCCATATGAATTTTAAAATTGTTTTCTTTTCCTAATTCTGTGAAGAATGTCATTGGTAGATTGAATCTGTAAATTGTTTTGGGCAGTATGGCCATTTTAACAATATGGTGGATAGCAATGCTACTGATTTTTGTACATTGATTTTGTATCCTGAAATTCTGCTGAAGGAATTTATCAGATCAAGGAACTTTGGGGCAGAGACTATAGGGTTTTCTGGG
This sequence comes from Papio anubis, assembly GCF_008728515.1. Taxonomy (NCBI): domain Eukaryota; kingdom Metazoa; phylum Chordata; class Mammalia; order Primates; family Cercopithecidae; genus Papio; species Papio anubis. Next base: position 50,435,705 of record NC_044980.1, on the reverse strand, counting down.
GATAAAATCATACCATCTGCAAACGGGAATTCCACACACCTACAGCCATCTGATTTTTGCCAGGGTTGACAACAACAAGCAATAAGGAAAGGATTCCTTATTCAATAAATGGTGCTAGGATAACTGGCTAGCCATATGCTGAAGATTGAAACTGGACCCCTTCCCTAGACTGCATACAAAAATCAACTCCAGATGGATTAAAGAATAACATGTAAAACCTAAAACTATAAAAACCCTGGAGATAACCTACAAAATACCATTCTAAACACAGGCCCTGGAAGATTCTGTGATGAAGATGCCAAAAGTCACCTTGACAGAAGCAAAAATTGACAAATGGGACCTAATTAAATGAACAAGCTTCTGCACAACAAAAGAAACTATCAGCAGAGTAAACACACAACCTACAGAATGGGAGAAAATATTTGCAAACTACGCATCCAACGAAGGCCTAATATCCAGAATCTATAAGGAAATTAAATGTACCAGCAGAAAAACAAACAACTCTGTTAAAAAGTGGGCAGTGGACATGGACATGTTTCAAAAGACAACATACAGCCAACAGGCAGATGAAAAAATGCTCAACATCACTAATTATTAGGGAAATGCAAATCAAAACCACAATGAGATACCGTCTCATACCAATCAGAATGGTTATTATTAAAAAATCAAAAAATAACAGATGCTGGCAAGGTTGCAGAGAAAAGGGAATGCCTATACACTGCCGGTGGGAGTATAAATTACTTGAGCCATTGTGGAAAGCAGTGTGGCAATTTCTCAAAGAACATAAAACAGAACTACCATTCGATCCAGCAATCCCATTATTAGGTATATACCCAAAGGAATATAAATAATTCTACCATAAAGTCACATGTACACATACGTTCATCACAGCACTATTCAAAATAGCAAAGACACAGAATCAATCTAAATGCCCACCAACAGTAGACTGGACAAAGGTAATGTGGTACATACGCACCATGGACTAACTACTATGCAGCCATAAAAAAGAATGACATAATGTCCTTTGCAGGAACATGAATGGAGCTCCATTATTCTAAGCAAACTAATGCAGGAACAGAAAGTCAAATCCTGAATGTTCTTACTTATAAAGTGGGAGCTAAACACTGAGAACACATGGACACAAAGAAGGGGACAACAGACACTAGGGCCTACTTTAGAGTAGAAGGTAGGAGGAGGTACAGGATCAAAAAACTACCTATCAGGTACTATGCTTATTATCTGGGTGATGAAATAATCTGTACACCAAAACCCCATGACCTGCAATTTACCTAGATAACCAAAACCTACACATGTACCCCTGAACCTAAAAGTTAAAAAAAAAAAGAGTGAAAGGAGGGGCACCTACTGAATACTCACTCAAATATTAAAAGCAGAAAACATATACCAAAGTATTTTCCTTCAAAGGTTTTCACCATCAGTATTTTTCATCCAGCTCCTTCAAAATCAGTTTTACCAGTTTAGTGTCTCTGTGTTAAGCACAAATTGTTCCAAAATGTGGTCCTTACCGCCTCTCTTGGAAAAGCCTCTGTTCCGTGTTGGATTATCTTCACAGTCATTACTAGACTCTTGAATAAAAGTTTAACATGTAAATAGCATTTAATTAACTTAAATGATGCAATATATAAAGAATAGCACTGTCACAAGATAAATTAGTTAGAAAACAAAATATTTTCATAAGTTAAAATATAAACATATTCCTTCAAATAATTTTAACAGATATATAAAGACATTATTCAGAGTCAATTCCCTATGCAAATCATCTCATGTATCTAAATATTAATTGTTCTTATATGAAATTGAGAACCTACTATTTGCCAAGCATTATACTAGGGAAAACAAGCCAAAAAAAAAAAATAAGAATTTCATAAATTTCAGTTTGACCAAAAATGATTTCAGGAATATCTAAACTATTAAGTAATCAAGTGGTTCTCACATAAGGTCCATAGACCACTAGACTGTTCTATTTATAATGTCATATCTTTTCTGTAATTTACTTTTTTTTTTTTGGAAATGGAGTCAAGCTCTGTCTCCTAGGCTGGAGTGCACTGGCACAACCCCTGCTCACCGCAACCTCCACCTCCCAGGTTCAACCGATTATCCCTACTGAGTAGCTGGGATTACAGGCACGTGCCACCATGCCTGGCTAATGTTTGTATTTTTAGAAGAGATGCAGTTTTGCCATGTTGGCCAGGCTGGTCTTGAATTCCTGAACCTCAGGTGATTCAACCACTTTGGCCTCCTAAAGTGGTGGGATTACAGCCGTAAGCCACCACACCGAGCCAATTTACCATTCTTAATAAACTTGAGACATTTGCGCTTTCTTAAATATATGCAAACTTTCCCCCATTCATCCTAATGAAATAATTTGGGGATATCCCAGCTTTTCCATTTTTAATGATATTAAGAAGTAACATTCCCAGAGTTTTAAAATAGTGGTATGAGAGATTACTATACTGAAGGCGGCCTGAAAACTACCTGGAGAATTGGTTAAAAATAAATTCCTAGGCCCCATTCCCAGAAATGTTTATTCTGAAAGGAATGATTTTTCAAAATGTAAAAGTTCTATGTTATTACTGTATCATCAAGCTTTCCAGAAGATTCCAAAAAAAGTCACATTCAGGAATACAAAGATGGTTTCAAGGGATCTTTGTACTTGTCATCTGGGAACATTAAGTCAAAATAATGAGAGCAAGTGACTAAAGAGCTTGCAGGCTATTAGCTAAGTTCCTGTGTAAAAGTCCCAATCCATTTAACAGCTAATATTATTCTACAATAAACAGTGACTCAAAGCTCTTGTTGTAGTCTCCTATTTCAGCTGCAGCTGACAACCGACAAACAATCCTGAAGAGCCATTAACAAGACAACTTTCTGGAAAGTAGGACTTAATACAATGTAGAAGGGCAGGAAAGAAATAATTTTTGAAAAGTTGGCCCTGGAATAACAATGATGATAACTAGTATTTACTACCTTAGAGAAAAAAAAAAAAAAAAACTATTAATCTGGGACCTGGCAAGGAAAAGAGTCTCACAATATCTTTGGCCAATTATTTCCCTAAAATAAACCTATAGTTACTTTGATCACAGTGGGAATAAAAATAGAAAACATTTAAGAGAAGTTGGGTGATGGGTACGTGAAAAACCTCCGCACTATTTTTGCAACTTCTTATGAATAAAACTATTTTAAAATGAAAAAGTATTTTAAAAAAGAAGTGATCTCTATAGTTAGGAAATAAAGCTAAACACAAACAAAAATGAGATAATGATCCCAAGATTAGTTACAACCTATTAATTATATAAAAATAACACATGGCCTGGTGCAGTGGCTCATGCCTGTAATCCTAGCACTTTGGGAGGCCGAGGTGGGTGGATCACGAGGTCAGGAGTTTGAGACCAGCCTGGCCAACATGGTGAAACCCCGCTCTACTAAAAATACCAAAAAAAAAAAAAAAAAAAATTAGCCAGGTGTGATGGCAGGCGCCTATAATCCCAGCTACTCGGGAGAATCACTTGAACCCTGGAGGCAGAGGTTGCAGTGAGCCAAAACTGTGCCATTGCACTCCAGCCCAGGCAACAGTGCGAGACTCTGTCTCAAAAAATAGTAATAATAATAACAACATATAAAGAAAGTATGTACCTGGCACTGTTCTAAATGTATCACATGTATTAACTTTTTTAAAGTTTCACAAAAACCTTGTGAAGTAGATATAATCATCATTTTATAAATAGGGAAAATGAAAAACAGAAAGTTACAGGCTTTTTCAAGATAATATAATTGCCAGGAGGAGGATCTGAGTCTCACACCTAGGTGTTCAAATCCAGTATCTGAGTTCCTTATCACTACAATATACCAGCTTAAGCAAAGTAGATTACAGGGGAAAAAAAATTTAAAAACATACTATTCATTTGTGTCCAGAGTAAAAAGTTTCTACTGTGAGCTCGAAACTTGGGCTTGTTAACAATCAGGATAATGAATGAATTCAATCCATATATATATTATATACTACATATACATATATTTAATATATAATATATATTTAATATATAACATATAATATATAATCATTTGAATGGGATATATTATATTTTATATATAAATTTATTTATCCATAATATATTATATAATATATATTATAATATATAACATATATTACATCTAATATAATATAATATATATATATTATTTTAGGTGAACTAAGAAGGAAAAAAGAAGAAAGCAGGCCACTTCAGAGAGAAGTTCTGTCAACTGCTATCAGAAACTGGAATTTGTATTCAAAAGCTCTTTGGCCCACCATCTCTAGAAAGGGGTCAAGTAGGTAAGAAAGGTCTGTGTATAAGCAGAAATGATCTTGAATATTAAATGAGTTCAAAGTTGAGAGATCAGCATAGAAACAAATAGAAATGGAAAAGAATAAAAATGATGGTATTTTTCTTCTCTCACAAATACTAGTTCTACGTCATATATGTTTTCATTTGAATGGGATAGGAGAAAAAAAAGAGAAGTAGGGAGAAAGAGACTGGCAATAGTTTGGAGAAACAGTCTCGTTTGATAATTAAAATCCGGCCTTATACCAAAAGTGTTTTAAGGTGATCAGACCTAGACTTGGTTTTGACTTTGGGAATCAAAGTGTTTAATAAGATCAAGCTTCAAATATTTAATGAAGAAAGATAGATGACATGAGTGTTTATCATGAATGTGTCTGGTATTGAGCTGTGTGCTTTTACACGCATTCTCACTTAGTCTGCCTAACCATCTATGAAATGAATACCTTCCATTCTATGGAACAGAAAACTGGCTTAGAAAAATTAAGCAGCTTGTTCTACTTCAACTAGCAGGTAGCGAGGCAGAGACAAGTTTGAAGCCAAGTTTGGCACCCTAAAGTGTTCTATGTTATAAAGATTTTATACATCAATGGTTACCAAACACAGGAGGTATCAGAATCACCATGAATGCTTTTAAATACAGGTTCTAAGGCCTCACCCAAATCGACTCAATCAGATTTGGGAATGCACTGTTTATCGTGGTCCATCTTCTGGTATCATTATTTTCATCATTCTCTGTATTCCTGTAGAGTTCAGTACCTTCAATGGAAATGTCTTTAATTTCAGCACTGATTTACATTCTCAAGAAACTTTTTCTTAGATTTATTTGAATCTAAACATGACCCTATACATCACAAACTGTATTTATATAGAGAGTGAAGTTTCACTTCTTGACTACTTTTTACTATCCCCATTTTCTTAAATTTCAGAGCATTCAAAAGTCGTACCTCATGGATTAAGGCAGATGGCAACAGGCCACGTTAGTATGCCTGAATTCTTTATGTACAAAGTAGTAATATCCTTGGTTAAGGCTTTGGATATAGCTATGTCATAAAATCTGGTTTAAATAAGTTAGAATTGGCCCAGACTAAGAGACTTAATCTTCATTTCTCTTTTTTAGCATGTACTCTTGACATTAAATTTTAACACACAAAAATATTGACCTTACCTCTCCAGAAACCAGAGCTATCACCATCTTCAAACTTGCTGTTTGAAAAACCTATACAAAATATAAAATGAAACAATTTCCTGTACCTCTGTGGTAATAAATAATAATAATAAAAATAATAACCACACAGGGATTACTAGTTATGAAGACTTTTTAAGATAAGCAGTACACAACTGTATACATAGCTATCACATGCAAATTCACTCAGGCTGTAAACAATTTCTGCTTTGTGTCAGTTTATCAACTCCATTCTCTTAAGGTTAAAAACAACTTTCTTTTCAGCCAATTCTATATTACCTCAATTGTCACATACTCCTCTATATGCACATCGGCAAAACAGAGGAATATGTCAGTGTAACCACTATATGTTTTCTATTTCAAACCATCAAAATTCTCAAAATTTTACAAACTCAATCTCTTCATCTGCTAAGGACAATACAACTAAATTATAATCCAATAACTCAATGATTTTCTCCTCAATAACATGAAAATCTTGTTAGCTTCTTTTTGTTTACTCTTTTAAAAAAAGTCATCAAACTTATTTGTTTGCTTTCAAACTTATTTCCTAAAAACCTACGTCTAAGAGTTATGCATCTCTGGAGCATACAGACAGGTCTCTAGGACTAATTTTAAAAAGTATTCATCAGTAATCTTTCATAAAATTAAAAAATGTTTTTAATAAGTTTAAATAAAATAATCTTTAGTGCAAAGGCACTCAGGGAATATATACCTTCAAATTAAATGTCAATATGGAATGTCTGTCAATCAGTATTTAAACTCAATTATTAAAAAATCACTCAAGTTTTGATTGTAAGATATCATAACCAAGTAATTACCTCTGTTTCCAAAACTCTTTCCAACTCCAAAACCACCCATTGTGGATGTATTATCTCTTTTATTAGACTCACCAGCATCTGAAAAAGGTCAGATTAAACTCTTTAACATACAAAATTAAGTGTGTCATCATCAAAAACTAAGAATTAAATGAATTCCCGGCGTAAAGGGACTTCCAAGGATGGGAATAGAGTAGCATAGAAACCTAAAATTAATTAACATACCTGCAACTGAAAAGAAAAACTCTTAAATTATGATACCAAGGTAAAAACAAATCTACTACTGGTGAAATACAGCTTTCTACTTATTGGTATTATATTGGAGACCTTCAAGCAGGAAAATTCTGCTCCATAGTTTTCTATATGTTGAATTCTCATCCTGATAGAGCCAGCTATTATACTCTGCCCTGTGTGAAAGTCATTGCTATTGAAAATGCTATACTGTGTCCTGTTTAACTGTTCTATTTTTTATTTTTCTATTTCTTATATTTATCACATCCTTTCCACTTTTAAAATTAAAACAAGGGAATACATAAGAGAAAAACCTAAGACTACCACTCCCCTCCTGGCCTCCGCATTTCACCATACTATTTTCCCATACTAACTTTCTTAGCTTTGTTTCTCACTATGTAATTCTAAACACCCAACATTTTAATTCACACCAAACAACTCCAAAACTCCACATTGTCAACTGCTAATTTTACATCTTTGTACATGCTATTCCTTTGGCATAGCACTCCCTGCTTTCCTATTTGTCTTATCAAAATTCATTTCATTCTTCAAAAAAACAATTATGTGAAGTCTTCCTTTAGCCCTCCAGTCATAATTTATCCTTCTTCCACATTCCCACAGCATACTATCTGTACCTTTTTAAAGGAGTATTTCTTTCCATGTGTTTCTCTACCACTAAATTAAAAATCTCAAGGGCAGAGATGTGACAGCAAGAAGCAGGATTATTTAAAATAAAAAATTTAAAAAATAACAGGAGAGGCCGGGCGCGGTGGCTCAAGCCTGTAATCCCAGCACTTTGGGAGGCCGAGACGGGCGGATCACGAGGTCAGGAGATCGAGACCATCCTGGCTAACACGGTGAAACCCCGTCTCTACTAAGAAATACAAAAAACTAGCCGGGCGAGGTGGCGGGCCCCTGTAGCCCCAGCTACTCGGGAGGCTGAGGCCGGAGAATGGCGTGAACCCGGGAGGCGGAGCTTGCAGTGAGCTGAGATCCGGCCACTGCACTCTAGCCTGGGCTACAGAGCCAGACTCCGTCTCAAAAAAATAAATAAATAAATAAATAAAAAATAAAAAATAACAGGAGAGACATCCAAAACAGCATAAAATGACGCTTTAAACTATCACTGAGAAAAAAAGTAAAGCATTCCCTGTGATCCCTATATACTGTCTTACTTACCTCTGTAATACCCTTGTAGAGGGGAGTTAAAAGGGATCTGTGTAACTTCTAAAACCACAGGTAAAATTGTGTATGCCCAACTATAAAAGTATTTTAATCAGATTTCAAAGATGTGTGATTCAAGAAGTCCAAGCTACTTAGACATACTTCACAGGACATAACAAGCTAGTCGATATTTTAAGCAATTAAGAGTCAACTTCGAAAACCACATTATTAGTTATGCAAGTTCTACTGAGAAGAAAATCAAGATTGAAACTATATAGGCCAGGCGCGGTGGCTCACGTCTATAATCCCAGCACACTGGGAGGCCGAGGTGGGTGGATCACCTGAGGTCAGGAGTTTGAGACTAGCCTGGCCAACATGGTGAAACCCCATCTCTACTAATAATACAAAAAAATTAGCTGGGGGTGGTGGTGCACACCTGTAATCTCAGCTACCTGGAAGGCTGAGGCAGGAGAATTGCTTGAACCTGGGAGGTGGAGGTTACAGTGAGCCGAGATTGTGTCATTGCATTCCAGCCTAGGCAACAAGAGCAAAACTGTCTCAAATAAAACAAAAAAAAAAAAAAAAAAAGAAACTATATAAAATGTTGGAAGAATCATACGGAAAGTAAGTTATACTCATGGGTCTACAAATGTCCCAGGTTATAGAAAATATAAAGCTAATTGTTTAAAGTATTAACAACTGAGAGTTCTGATCAGAAATTTTATGTGTATTTCAATCTAAAACATGAAAATAATTTGTGGTAAAATCTGCCTCAGTGATGATTTTCTCACTGAAAAAGGTTTTATTCAATAATATTTAGAAGACTGTATCAAAATATCACATAACCTCTACTAAAATGTAATTTTAAAATATATCTAAATACTAAATATGCTCCTAAATATATTATTTCTAATGTCAGTAATAGCTAATAAAACCTCATTTGAATCTCTTAGCACAATTACATTGTTCAAATAAGCAATGCATCTTAATATGCAGTCTTAAAAACCAAAATATATGTGATATTTGATTAATCATTTCCGTTAGTGGCAGAAACATGTCAAAATATAAGACTCAAATTTGCGTTCACTGTATCTAAAGAAATTTTCCAAATGTCAAATAAAACATCATGCATCTTTTAGTTTCCACAACAAAAATATCTGAAAGTATCAATAAAGTTTTTCAAAAAATAACATCTAATAAATTCAAGAATAAGTGTCAAGTATGTTTACCAAATAGCCCTAGCTATAGCAACCCCTAAAAGGAAAAAAAAAAAAATGACCATAGGGATTTTCAAACAAATTTAACTTGAAGTTCTAATATGTTATTGCACTATAATAAAATACAGCACATAGTATTTCTAGCATGTTAATATTAAGTCTAAAAATGCACTGTAGAAAGAGGTTTTGCTGTGTCATTATCTGTCATATCAGGTGGTTGTTCTAAAATTAAAAAATCCAATAATGGCAAAATAAGTTCTTAAAAAATTAATACTAATGAGCTAACACATGTTTCCTATACTGCCTTTTCTTGAAAAATATAAAATTCAAGAAAGAGTCCTTCTCACCTCTAATCCCTGAAGCTTTTACAAACATTCTTACCACGTCAATTGATGGAAATCAATATCATAAACACGTTAAGCAGCAGCTCTGTGAATCATCCGTCCATCCAACCCATCCATCCCTCCAACCAATCTGTCTAATCAACTTAACACTACTCCCTACTAGCCCAAAGAAGTAAAACAGCAAGAAGAAAATGAACTTGGAAAAACGATGAACTCATTATCTCAACACCAAGTCTACTATACACTGAGTTACAACAGATTTAGTTTTGTGCCAAACGGCTATGAAAGCCTTTGTATATACAATTAATCAACAGTTCAGGAGATTAAGGAAAGACAAAGATGCTTACCTCTGTTTCCAAAATTCCGCCCAGAGGCAAATCCACTTTTCATGAAATGATCTCTTCGAGAAGGTCCATCATCCATTTCTAAAGCAAACAACATTTTGAAGTCAGTCAAATAAAAACAAGTATCGAGTACTTGCAAACCTTAAGCCTTCTCAATGTGCCACATGTGGCAAAGAAGAAATTTTACATAGCAGTAAAAAAGATGACAATCAGCCCGGTTAAAAAAAAATGGCTATATGAATAGCTCTCCAAAAGAAAAATAAATTGTGACTAAATCTCACTCATAAAGAATTAGAAATCAAAAGACAGCAATTTTTAACCTCATAATTGAATGGAAAACAGTCCTTTCCGTTCCCTGAAACAAAATAACAAAATAAATAAATTTTTAAAAAATGGAAACCAGTCTTAAGTTTGCTAATAGCCAGAACAAAGACACAGGGAAACAAGCATAAAACATACACTGGGCCGGGCGCAGTGGCTCAAGCCTGTAATCCCAGCACTTTGGGAGGCCGAGACGGGTGGATCACGAGGTCAGGAGATCGAGACCATCCTGGCTAACACGGTGAAACCCCGTCTCTACTAAAAAATACAAAAAACTAGCCGGGCGAGGTGGCAGGCGCCTGTAGTCCCAGCTACTCGGGAGGCTGAGGCAGGAGAATGGCGTGAACCCGGGAGGTGGAGCTTGCAGTGAGCTGAGATCCGGCCACTGCACTCCAGCCTGGGCGACAGAGCGAGACTCCGTCTCAAAAAAAAAAAAAAAAAAAAATACACTGTATTTAGAGTATAAACTGGATCAATCTTGATCCTAATTTAAAAGGCATATACGCTGAAAGTACAGTAACATGAATTTCTCCTCTGGATACAATCACATGGTTATCCAGAAAGACACACAAAAAAAGTTTTTATAAGCATTGTCTGTAATACCAAATAAATGATCAAAGTGGAATAAAGAAATTATGGTCATCCATACAATAGTATGCACATAGATTTCACAGAAATATACAGCATTCCACATTAAAGAGCTCACATTCTTCAACAATGGAGAGTGTTTACAAACTGGCCATGTAGAAGGCCATAATGCAAATTCAACAAAAGAGTTCAAAAATCAATTCATATACATGAGATTCTCTTATCACAATGCAATCAAATCAAAAGCTATTAAATATGAGACAAATTGTTTAAAATCCCATTTGGTGACATATTTTTAAAAACACTTCTATATAACCCACAGCTCAAAAAAAAAAAAAAAAGAAAAAAAAGCACACAATGGAAGTTTAAAAATACTTCAAATTATATGATAAAAATGTGACTTTATCAGTATTTAAATATTTACGCTAGAAAATAAGAACTCAATAAGCTTAATAGCCATCTCAACAAGAATACTAGAAAAACAGTAAATCACACAAAAGTAAAGGAAATAAAGAATGAAAATTAATAAAATAGGAAACAGCTTTGGGAGACCAAAGTGGGAAAAGATGCTTGAGGCCAGGGATTTGAGACCAGCCTGGGTAACATAGCAAAACCCTACCTCTACCAAAAAAAAAAAAAAAAAAATTAAGTAGCTGGCTGTGGTGGTGCACACCTGTAGACCCAGCTACTCAGGAGGTTAAGGCAGGAGGATCACTTGAGCCCAGGAATTCAAGGCTGCAGTGAATTATCATTAAATTACTGCCCTCCAGCCTGGGAAACAGAAAGAGACCTTGTCTTTCTATCTGTCTGTCTCTGTGTCTCTTTTTTTTTAAGGAAACAAACGTAATATAATGGCTCAAAAAGGCCAGAACTTGGTTCTTCGAAAAGACCTATAAAATTTGCCAGGATAACAAATTACTAGAGGACCAATAAAGGGGGTGAGGGGAGAACAGATACAAAGATACAAATGAACAGTATTAGAAACGTGTTTAAAAAGAATCTCAAAGATAGAAGAGAAAGACAACTAGAGAACTTCTCTGAACAACTTTATGCTACTAAATTACAAGAAATGAAAAAGTTCCTAGAAAATTAACTCACCAAAAGTGATTCAAGAATCAATAAAAAACCCAACTTTCCTACAGAAGTTAAATCAGTACTTAAATTTCTGCATCAGAAAGATGCAGAGATCGTGTTTTACAGGTGAGTTCTATCAAACTCTCAAAGGACAAATCATTCAACTGTCACACAACTCTTCCAGGAAACAGAGAAGTAACTCACTAACTCATTCTACAGACCAACATAACCTTGATATGAAAGTTCAGAAGAAAATTATAAACCTCTTACTCATAGATACAAAATCTCAAAAACAAATATTAGCAAACCAAACCCAACAGTAAATTGAATGGATAAAATATATTATAACTAATTGGGTTTATCCCAGTTTGCAAGGGTATTTAACATTACAACATCTAAAAAAGGTAACATACATGAATAAAAAAAAAACTAATCTCTCCAAATAAAAGTATATGACATATACTTTTTGAAAGTCATGAAAGTATTTAACACCTTTCATGACTTCACATATACTTAGCAAACTAAGGAATGATGAGTTTGTTCATAACAGCAAAAAAGGAAACAACCCAAATGTGCATAAGAATTTTTTTGTTGTTTTTGAGATGGAATCTTGCTCTGTCGCCCACGCTGGAGTGCAGTGGCGCGATTTCGGCTCACTGAGACCTCTGCCCCCTGGGTTCAAGCAATTCTCCCGCCTCAGCCTCCTGAGTAGCTGGGACTACAGGCGTGTACCACAATATCCAGCTAAATTTTGTATTTTTTTTGTAGAGACAGGTTTTCACCACACTGGCCAAGCTGGTCTTGAACTCCTGGCCTTAAGTAACCCACCCACTTCGGCCTCCCATAGTGCTAGGATTACAGGCGTGAACCATCGTGCCTGGTGGGTAATGTTCTTACAAGTAGTGGTGGTTCAAAACATTAAGCTTTATGGTTTTCCACAGGACTTTAATACATTAGATTTTTTTAATGAAAAATTCTTCAATAAAGATTCTACAATAAAGTCACAGGGTAACAATTATTCTTGGGAATCCTACCTCTCACTAGTTGGAAAAGAAGTCATTTTATGAAAAGATACTTGCAAACGCATGTTTATAGCAACACAATTAGCAATTTCAAAAATATGGAACCAGTCCAAATGCCCATCAATCAATGAGTGGTGTATACATACACAATGGAATACTATTCAGCCAGAAAAATGAAATGAAATAATGGCATCTGCAGCAACCTGGATGGAATTGGAGACCATTATTCTTAGTGAAGTAACTCAGGAATGGAAAACCAAATAGCAGATCTTTTCACTCATAAGCAGGAGCTAAGCTATGAGGATGCAAAGGGTAAGAATGATACAATGGACTTCGGGAACTTGGGGAAAGGAGTGGGATGGTGGGTGAGGGATGAAAGACTACAAATTGGGTACAGTGTATACTGCTCGGGTAATGGGTTCACCAAAATCTCACAAATCACCACTAACGAACTTACTCATATAAGCAAACACCACCTGTTCCCCAAAAACCTATGTAAATAAAAAATACATAAAAATGATGGTACAAAAGTATAAGGTTCTAAGAAAGAATTAACTCAGTTACCTTGTTATTAGCACACAATCCTAAGGAAAATATACAATTATTTCCTTTCCATTTTTTAGTAGTTTTAAATCTCACAGTAGTTTCACATGTAAATGTGAAAGTTTACATTCACTTTCATGAATGTAATGATATGCTGTCATTGATATATATCATGGCAGTCCCCATAACACATATTATACATAGCAATAAAAATAAGCCCCTAATACCAATAAATGATGGAGTATAGATGCTCTTCCTGAATGCTACGAAATCCACGAAAATAAACCAAAAGAAATAAAAATGAAGTCCATTTAAAATGAATTTAGTGTTAGTGTACACAATCCCCAACTGACCACAAAGAATATCTCCCAACATAGTTACACTTGGACCAAATCCAAAGAGGCTCAAATATTGAACAACTTTAAAAAAATCCATATACTAAAACCACCAAGCGAAAGAACCCAATTATGTATGAGACTTCAGTATGAGCTCTAGGACTCTATAATCTTCCAACCTTTCTTCACAGTGATTTGCCTAAACCAGAATGAGGAAAATTAAAGGAAGATGAGAAAAGACTTGGTGGCAAAGAGTTTTGAAACTATTTAGTGGTGCTTAGGGCTGCCAGCTGTCCTGACTTCTAATCCCTTTCATTATCCAAAGTAGCTAAAATACTAAACACTTAGAATTCAGTGTCAAGTCTTTCAAGTAGAGACCTCAGAGTATAACAGTAATGTGCATTCAAATTACCTGGTGATCTCATTAAAACATACATTCTGATGCAGTAGTCCTGGGTGCGGTATGAGATTCTTCAGTTCTAACAAGTTCCCAGGTGATGCCAATGCTACTGTTCTGTCAATCACATTCAGAGAAGATTTTTATATCCACCAAAAGACATGAACTAGAAAATATTCTTAAGAGAACCATTCATAATAGGCAAATACTGGAAACTATAAAAATGACCATCAATATTTTAATTTATGGTATATTTACATAGGGAATATCATACATCCACGAATAACCTACAACTACTTCTAACAACTTGGAGAAAACCTCAACAAAAAAAGAACATAATGTATGATGCCATTTTATATGACTGCCATTTATAGGGAAAACTGATCTATGCTGTTAGAAATCAGAATAGTAGTCACCTCTGGACAGAAGCACAGTGCCTGGAAGGAAAAGGAAGGCTTCAAGGGTGCTGTTAATATGCTGTTTTTCTTCATCTGAGTGCTGGCTTTCAGGGAGTGCTCACCTTGTGATAATTTAGTGAGCTGGACATTTATGCTGTGTATCATACTGAAATACATATTGAATCTATGTGTACACTATGCTTCAATAAAGTTGAAAATAAAAAAAAGAATCTGCCCTGGCCTAGACAGTTTTATGAACAAATTCTATATAACTTATAAAAAACAGGTAATTTTCACATTCCAGAGCTTATTGGAAAACATGAAAAGCTTGAAACCAAAATCAAGTGAGGACAACATGACAGAAGAAAACTATACACCAATCTTACATTAATTCAGAAGTGCTAACTAAAATATCTAATTTCATCCAATACTACAATAAAAGAGCCATGTAAGGCTTAGCCCAGGAATAAAAAGTTCATTTAAAAATTAATTTACTACATTAACAGACATAAGGGAGAAATAATAGAAATCAGTAATTCTAAAATGCCATTTGATAACATTCAACTGCCATTCCTGAACAAAACAAATATTCAAGTAGAAATGAAAAGAAATTCTCTTGGCATGATAAAAAAAAAAACCAACTATTAGTAGCCTAATGCAAATATCACAATTATAAAAATTTGGGAGTATTCCCATTGAAGTGAGGAAAAGCCTAGACGTTTGTTATTTCTAGTACTCGTTAATGAGCTGTAGATTTTATCCAATGCTTTAAGACAACAAAGAACAAAATCATTTAAGAGATGAAATTTGCATCACACATCAACAAGGAAAAGACAGGATGCTTAGATGGTGCTGGAAAAACTAGGTTGCTATGTGGAGAGAAATAAAATTGGATCCCTATTTCTCACCATATTGAAAAAAAGGGATTCAATGGTACATTTAAAAATTGTTAAGATGGCAAATTTTGTGTTATGTCTAGTTTACCACAGTTCACAAATGCAACTCCTCAATAACTAGAGGCCCATGGCCAGGGCTGACCAGAAAAACTTTAATGTCAAAGATCCTTTTTTGTGAGTCATTTAGGAATACTCATACTGCATACACTATGTCTTGATTTCACACTGAAAGATGGCCACCATGATTAAAAAAGGGTGAGTTCAGATGATTAAAAGCTCAATGTGAAAGGCAAAAGTCTAAGGAAGATAATGTAGGAGGCTACTTTTTGACAGAGATGGGGAAGAGTTTCTTAAACTACAAAATCAAATTCAGAAGCAAAAAAGTTATTTAATAACTTCAGAATTAAATTTTTGATTAATAAGGCATATCATGAACAAAGCTGACAGACAACAGAATGGAAGAAGATATTCAGTGTCTAAATCAGGAAAGAGCCTAAAATCTAGAATATTAACAATGCCTGCCAATCAACAATAGGAAGAGCTAGCTCAATAGAAAAATAAACTAAAAATATGAACAGGCAACTCACAAAAGTAGAAACTTACAGAATAACAACATGTATATGAAGAGACAGCCAGATACATGCATATTAAAGCAATGATGCTGGGCATGGTGGCTCATGCCTATAATCCCAGCACTTTGGGAGGCCAAGGCAGGAGGATCACTTGCGCTCAGGAGTTCAAGACCAGCCTGGGCAACATAGCAATACCTCATCTCTGCTAAAAATTTTAAAAATCAGCCAGACATGGTGAGCAAGTCTGTAGTCCCAGCTACCCAAGAGACTGAGGCAGGAGGATTCCTGGAGCGTGAGAGATTGAAGCTACAGTGAGCTATTATCACAGCACTGCACTCCAGCCTGGACAACAGAGCAAGGCCCTGTTAAAAAAAAAAAAAAAAAAATTTTTTTTACTTTATACCCAAATAGACTGGCAAAAATTAATTAAAATTAAAAATGTCAAATGTTGGTGGGAATATAGGGACTATGAGAACCCTCACAACCTAATGACGGGAGTATAAACTGGTATAGCTATTCTGGAGAGCAATTTTCGAAATATTTAGACAAATTAAGTCCATTACCCCTTTCCATAACCCTGTAATTCTACTCTTGAGTCCACTATTCAAAGTAATTCTCACTCTGGCCCATAAATAAACATATACAAGAATGCCCATCCTATGGTAGCAGAGGGGAACAGGAGGTAATCTCAGTGCCTATCACGGAGGGAAAATAGGGGTAGATAAAACTTGGTGATAAAAGTATATGAAATACCATGCAGTCATTAGAAATAAGAAAATCAATTATCAATTAGGAATATATCTTAAACAGTGACCAGGAGAAAATTAAAAAAAAAAAACTTAGGCACAATAATTTTTCTAAGTTAAAAATACACACCAAAATATGCTCAGAAAAACACACATTTAAAAACATACACAGAGCACCCATGTCCTCCACCCTTCCCTTCTGTGCTGATGCTGCCCGGCTCGTATCAGCCTCTAGCCTGCTTTCAATTAGTTGTGGAGTTCCAATGAAGAAATATTTGAGGTTAATGTGGAAACCACCAAACAATCTGTACTATCAAGATCACGTTGGAAGACGTGGGAATGAATGATTGAAGGAGATGATGACCCAGTTCCTCTATCAAATGTTAATGAAGCAATATTTTAAAAGGTCATTCAGTGGTGCACCCACCATAAAGATGACCCTCCTCCTCCTCCTGCAAATACTGAGAAGAAAAGTGAACAGATAAAAATCCTGTTTGGGATCAAGAATTCCTGAAAATTCACCAAGGAACTCTCTTTGAACTTACTCTAGCTGCAAGCTACTATCAAAGGTTTGTTACATGCAAGACTGCTGCCAATAAGATCAAGGAGAAAACACCTGTGGACATTCCCAAGACTTTCAATATCAAAACAACTTTACTGAAGGGGAGGAAGCCCACATACACAGAACTAATGGTGTGAAGAAACGCGAAATGTGCCTGACACTGTAAAGATTGTTCCAAATACTAGTTGCACTGCTCTAGAGTTTATAATTATTAATACAAAAAAAGTAGACAAATACAACAGCAAATCGACTGCATTAGCAGAATACTGTCATTGTATGTATAGTTTGAGTACAGATTCCAAACCTAATGCTGAGTTTCTTCTAGTGTGATTAAAAGTTGTTGTTGTTTTTTTTTTGCCCTGAATAAAACGAACTGCGGATTCTCTATAGAAACTAACGTTTTGGTATTTCCCTCCTTTTGTAAAGCAATTTCTGCCTAGTTTGTAATCCAGTTAACTTTAGTGGCCTTTTAAAAGTTAGCATTGTAAATAAAACTTGCAAAAAGTTTTCTGGAAAAAAAAAAAAAAAAGACACACACACACAAAATAATTGTTCCTTTGGGGAAGGGGAGGGCAAGAAACCCCTGAAACTTCCTCCCACAAACAGCTTGTTTCAAATCAAACATGAGTAATGAAGAAATAAGCAAAAGCAACATAGGAGCTGTACAATATAGTGAGGACAGAGAGGGAGGAAGGGAAGGCTGAAACTAGCATATACTTAAATCTCAGAGACTAGAGGATCCTGCTCTCCCAAACAAAACAACCCGGCCCTGGCCCGATTACTTCACAGTAGAGCCCATCAGTGCATCCCTGCACAGAGTTGAGTTTCTAATCAGCATTTTAATGATCCACCCTCAAAAACAACAAGGCAACTAAGGTTCAGCAGAATTTTTTTTTAAGAGACAGGGGTTCACTCCATCAGCCTGGCTAGAGTGCAGTAGTGTGATCAATGCTCACCGTAACCTCAAAATTCTATGCTCAAGCAATCCTCTTACCTCAGCCTGTTGAGTAGCTGGGATTACAGTTGCACATCGCCATGCCCAGCTAATTTTAAAAAATTTTTTGTACAAACAGTATCTCACTTTGTTTCCCAGGCTGGTCCTGAACTCCTGGCTTCAGGCACTTCTCCACCTCAGCCTCCCAAAGCAAAGGGATTACAGGCATAACCCACTACGGCTCCTATTGACATTTTAAAGCCAAGTAATGTGAAATTGTTTTCACTTAATTTTGGAAATAATCAGATAATACCAGTTGTTTAGAAGGGTTTCCATGACTATTAAATAAAAGCAAGATATAACAGGATTCCATTTCTATAAAATACAGAATGAAAAGAAGCAGGTCTAAGTACAATTTTAAGAGCATGAAAAGGGTATGGAAGGTAAGCATGGGTAAGCAAACCAAAAGCAAGACAGGTATTTATAATAAAAGGAATATATGTATTATATTATGCCAGTGGTATACGATCATGTATGTGGAGAATATACACAGGAATCTAAAAAATCAGAGTCAATAGACATCAAATGGTGGCTAAATTTAGGGGCTAAGATTTCAGATTTTATTTATCCCTTTTTACTTTTTTTAAAACAATACATTCACTGGACTGGTTTACATTTCTCTAATAAGAAAATTTTCATTAAAAAATAAAAAAATTATGAAGAACTACAAAAAGTACTTGTTATCTAAAAGAAGGTAAGCAGGCAATCAATATTTTTCATTAGTGATTTTCATTAGTGATTTCATTTCATTAGCCTAAACATTCATAGGTCTAATGCTAAAAAAAACTTAGCTTTTAGTTGGTGGTTATTTCAGTCTAGTTTATTGAAAATTCCAATATAAAACAGTGTTATGCTTTAATATACTATAGATCTAAGCTTTCACTCCTTTACAAATAATGGCTTCTGTTCGTACCTCAAAAAACCAGGGTTCTCCTAGCAATCTATGCAAATAGACAGGTTAAGAGGCATCGATTACGTTTACCCATTTGTCTTTCTGGAATACTCTAAGTACACACAGAGTTTATATGGTAGAAGCAAAATTAGCCCTTTGCTGGGGTTTCAGCAGGCAGGATTCCAAGAACTTCTAAGAATCTGAGTATTTCTGTATTAAACCACTGTGTTTAATGTTTATAAAAGATAAATATGTTTTGAAAATAGCAAAAGCATCTCTTTTAAACTTAACTTTTGTCAAGATATTTACCCTGAACTTAAGAAAGATCCTCATGAGAATGAGATTTGCTTTAACCTGATAAACTAACTCTCAAAGTATCCTCACATTTTGGAAACTACCTCACCACGGATATTTTCCAACATAGGCCAGGTTTCAGTGAACATGCAGCTCCCTTAACCATAAAATGTTTTACCTCATCTGCTAATTTTTGATGAGAAATGATAAAACTACTACCTGATGCCACCAGGCCCTCTCCTTTTATGCTAGTCAGCCTTAAAAATAGTAGTAACTCAATTTAGAGACTCATAGTAAAGTCATAGTTACTCGAATTCACCGAAAGTAGATGGTGGTTGCCAGGATCAGGGGAGAGGAGGAAATGGGGAGTTATTTTTCATTGGGTACGGAGTTCCAGTTTGGGAAGACAAGAAAGTTCTGGGGGTGGATGGTGGATGATGGTTACAGAGTGATGTGACTGTACCAAATGCTGCTGAACTGTACACATTAAAATGATAAATCTTACGTTATGTATACTTCACCATAGTTTTTTAAATGTTTTTGTCTTGTTTTGTTTTTAGAGACAGGGTCTCACTCCATTGCCCAGGGAAGAGTGCAGTGGCATGATCATAGTTCACTATAGCCTTGAACTCCTGGGCTCAAGCAATCCTCAACCTGCCAAGTAGTTAGGACTACAGGCACAGGCCACCATGACCAGCTAATTTTTAAATTTTTTTTTTTTTGCAGACAGAGTCTCACTCTATCGCAAGGCTGTAGTACAGTGCCACAATCTCGATTCACTGAAACCTCCGCCTCCTGGGTTCAAGCGATTCTCCTGCCTCAGCCTCCCAAGAAGCTGGGACTACAGGCACGCAGCACCACACCCAGCTAATTTTTGTATTTTTAGTAGAGACGGGGTTTCACCATGTTGGCCAGGATGGTCTTGATCTCTTGACCTGATCCACCTGCCTCAGCCTCCCAAAGTTTTGGGATTACAGGCGTGAGCCCACCAGGACCGGTCTAAATTTTTTGTAGACATAGACTCCAACTATGTTGCCCAAGCTGGTCTCAAATGATCATTTGATCTCCAGGTCTCAAATGGTCTTCCTACTTGAGCTTCCCAAAGTGCTGGGATTACAGGCATGAGCCACTGAGCCTGGTCAAAATTATTTTAACGCAGTAACAATTGCATTTCATCCTGCTTTGGACTTCAACAATGTGAAAAACTACTGCTGTGAGCTCAATTTCCCAGCCTAGTCCTACCACTTCCACCCATCTTCCCATCTACATCCACTCTGTAAAACAGAGTTGGACAATCCAAGGGGAAAAATGATGGTGGGAGGGGCAACCAAAGTGAAAAGTTCACAGTGAGGTTGGGAGGAGGGTGCATCAGGAAGGATATGGGTTCCTTTACCTTGACACTTGTTTCTATTGTTCTCCTAAGACTTTTCCCAAATTAGTTTTCTGATCCCAAAGAAACTCACAATATCCTGATGGTATGGCAGATTTGGCTTAAACAATTATTATTGTGACAGGTCATCACCATTGTAACCTGCTTCAACAACCTTATAGTCCTATATTCTACTCCCTTATGTCAGGAACCCTGATGATGATGATGCCCTAGCAGCCTGGAAGCTGAATGTGCAACTTCCAAGTTGGGCAAACGTTTTATAGTAACCCATTAAATCAAATAATACAGTCTATACTTTCCCCTCTCTCAATTTCTCTAACTAGAAGTACCCCCATTCCACAATATCCAAATCAGAAGGAACTTTCACTAAATTTGTTAAAACACCCTCTACAAGATGTCTACTAGTCTGCTGCTCTTCATTCACTAGATGAAACCCTTAAACTAAAAAGGGTTTTACCGTTTTCCAAACATAACACATACCTGATGATGAAGTTGGAGTCCTGTTAAAATTGTCTCCATTTTCTCCAGAAGAATACCTATCCTGTAAGAAGGAAGAAAGAAAAGACTAGTTTCTGACTTTGAATACAAATGTGTCATTTATTTCACAAATACTAGAAAATTGTAACAATTGGGCTTTATTCAGAACAAAATAATGACATACTGTAAGGTTTTCTAAATCACTGGATGTTTCTTTACTAATTATTCCAAGACATCTTCACTTTAACATTGTATATATAATACTAATATATATCACTAGAACAGTGGTCAGAAAACTACAGCCACAGGCCAAATCTGGTGGGCCACCTGATTCTGTAAACAGTATTGGAGCACTGCAACAGCAAAGTTGTGACAGACAAGTAAGGCCTATAAAGTCTAAATTATTTATTATCTGGCCCTTTATAGAAAGGGTTTGCTGACACCTGACTTAAAACAAAAGTTTAGTCATGTAAGTCACCCATATTCCTGAAAAGTACAATCAGGATGGGTGTGGTGGCTCTCGCATGTAATCCCAGCACTGTGGGAGGCTGAGGCAGGAGGATCACTTGAGCCCAGGAGTTCAAGACCAGCCTGGGCAACATGGCGAAACCCTAGCTCTACTAAAAATACAAAAAGTTAGCCAGGTGTGGTGGCATGAGCCTGTAGTCCCAGCTACTCAGGAGGCTGAGATGGGAGGTTCACTTGTGCCTGTGAGGCAGAGGTTGAAGTGAGCCAAGATCACACCACTCACTCCAGTCGGGTAACAGAATAAGACCCTGTCTCAAAAAATAAAAATAGAAAAGAAAATATAATAAAATATCATTATAAAATCTGACAAAGTAATACATGAATAAACCAACACTGGTCAATATACACTACTGTGTGCTGAGTTCCATATATTACAGTATATTCATCAATACTACAGCGTATTAGTGATTTAACACTAATCTTTGTTCTAGAAAAGTACTACAGAAATTTTTAAAACCTCTACTGCATTTATAGTGAAACCAATTAATGGTACTCTCATGTTTTAAAAAGGAATTCACTGGCCGGGCTCAGTGGCTCACACCTCTACTTTGGGAGGCCGAGGTGGGTGGATCACCTGAGGTCAGCAGTTCAAGACCAGCCTGACCAACATGGAGAAACCCCACCTCTACTAAAAATACAAAATTAGCCGGGCATGGTGGCAGGCACCTGTAATCCCAGCTACTCAGGAGGCTGAGGCAGAAGAATCGTTTGAACCCAGGAGGCAGAGGTTGCGGTGAGCCGAGATTGTGCCACTGCACTCCAGGCTGGGCAACAAGAGCAAAACACTGTCTCACACCGTCTCAAAAAAAAAAGATTCACTGTAAAGTAAATTCACTTATGGACTGAAAACAATTTATATACGCAACCTGCCACTGCACTACAACTACAATGAAAAGGTATATCCTCAGCTATAGCATCAGAATATTCATGGTTAATTTTAATCAAATTTGCCATAGCAGTAGCTGAAGACTGTCTTTGCTCTCAAATACTAACTGTTCCACTTTCCCTACTTTAGGCTAAAGAAAATTATTTACTATTAACACACAAGCATTACATTAGCAGTGGTCGAATTACTGCTGGATTTAGAAAATTCAACTTGTTATAAAATCAATAGCTGAATGCAGGTTAATTTTGGAAACTTCCAACATTTCTCTGGACAGCTCTAGATTAAGGACAATTTGAGTAAATTTTTTTCTCACTTCTAACTCTTAGGGTGTCCTTATTATCAATCCACACCTTTACTCCTTCTCACATAAACTTCCTTTAATTATGGCAAAAGTTCAGAATAGAGCTCCGAAATTCTTGCACATGACAATCAGAATTTAATAATTTAAGAATGAAAGGAAATCTACAGATGATCTCTTAATCAACTGACTATATTACAACAGTTAAAATGTTCCTTCAAATAAGCTCATTTAACTAAGTCCCAAACCTAGAGAGAATGCACCAAGATAGGCATCTTTAGCTAACATCTATTTACTACAATTTCTTTCACAAAGACACTGACTTTTAAAACTACTTTAAGGCCGGGCGCGGTGGCTCAAGCCTGTAATCCCAGCACTTTGGGAGGCCGAGACGGGTGGATCATGAGGTCAGGAGATCGAGACCACCCTGGCTAACCCGGTGAAACCCCGTCTCTACTAAAAAACATAAAAAACTAGCTGGGCGAGGTGGCGGGCGCCTGTAGTCCCAGCTATATGGGAGGCTGAGGCAGGAGAATGGCGAAAACCTGGGAGGCGGAGCT